>NW_020840521.1:0-3074 GCF_003676395.1 Aethalodelphis obliquidens | reverse complement strand
GGAGGGAGGGAGACACAAGAGGGAAGAGATATGGGAACATATGTATATGTATAACTGATTCACTTACTTATAAAGCAGAAACTAACACACTATTGTAAAGCAATTATACTCCAATAAAGATGTAAAAAAAAAACAAAAAACAAAACTCTCCTGAAGTCAAAAGTGTACTGACAGGCAAAACAAAAAATCGTCTGAAGGTTTCTTACTGGGCTGAGAATAAAATGCACACTTCTCATTCCAGCCGACAGTTGACGGTGTCCCACGTGACCTGGCTGCCCCGCCTCCTGCCACCTCCCCAGCCACACTGGCCTTCGCCTGGCCTAGGACAAAGGGCCCTTTCTCTTGGCGGTCCCTCCTCTTCCCCTTGTTTTCCTTCTCTGTCTCTCTTCCTCCAGGCCAAGTCCTTCTCATCTTTCGTATCACAACGTCATTGCCACCTCCTCTGAGAAGCCACCTTGAGCACAATGAACCACGTCCCTCCTGTCACTCTCCATCACACTCCATTCATTTCCTGCACTGAGCTTACGCCAACCTGCCGTTATCCTATATAGTTGTTCACCTGTGTGTTCCTGGCTTCCCCAGGAGCATGCACCCAACCTGTTCACAGTCAGCACCGCAGCACCTTGCAGGGAGTGGGCATTTAACAAACACCCACCTTATGGGCACATGATTGCATAATTAGGATCCACAACATAACACAATCGTTAACATGTTTTATTCCTCGAGCTTTTCCCAACTATATTTTGTTAAATCACCATAAGTAATGAGTTTAGTGTGAGGATGGAGGAAGTTCATAGAGAACAGAGAGATTACTTTTCCCTTTGTCTTTCCCCATGGAAATGAGGAAGGAGCCAAAACGTCTTTGAGAAATAAGCTTTTTATTCTTTTGCCCCAAAGCATCCTGCTGAGCTGGGCTCTGTGTAGTTTGTGGAACTTTCCAGAATGAATGAAACCCAGTGTGTTTTTATGCTTAAGGCACATTGCCAATTATCTGTGCTGATGAAGCAGAGAACTTCCTTATTCTTGTAAGGGATTGTTTTCCAAGGTTAAAGACAACTTTTACTTACCAGGTGTGCAGGTGGGGAGCAGGGAATGGGGAGGTGGGTTTAATGAGCATGGAGTTTCAATTTAGGGTGGTGAAGAAGTTCAGGAGATGGAAGGTGGTGATGTTTGCACAAACGTACTTACTGCCTCTGAACCGTACACTTTAAAATTTTATGTTACAATTTTAGGTTATGTATATTTTATCACAATAAAAAGAAATCCAGTGATACATTCTTCAAACTTGAAAGTAGTCACAATATTCTGATGGCAGTAAAGGTCGGCTACACAGCAAGTACAGAGTAAGATCCCATTTTTAATTTTTAAAATTATGGGTAACAAGACCCTGGAAATAAAGATATCATACAGAGTGAAGTAAGTCAGAAAGAGAGAGACAAATACCGTATGCTAACACATATATATGGAATTTAAGAAAAAAAAATGTCACGAAAAACCTAGGGGTGAAACAGGAATAAAGACACAGACTTACTAGAGAATGGACTTGAGGATATGGGGAGGGGGAAGGGTAAACGGTGACAAAGCGATAAAGAGGCATGGACATATATACACGACCAAACGTAAGGTAGATAGCTAGTGGGAAGCAGCCGCATGGCACAGGGATATTGGCTCGGTGCTTTGTGACAGCCTGGAGGGGTGGGATAGGGAGGGTGGGAGGGAGGGAGACGCAAGCGGGAAGAGATATGGGAACATATGTATATGTATAACTGATTCATTTTGTTGTGAAGCTGAAACTAACATACCATTGTAAAGCAATTATACTCCAATAAAGATGTTAAAATAAAAAAAAATATCAAAAACAGTAACTGATTATTTTGGAGTGGGAGTGATTTCTACTGTCTTCTTTGGGCTTCTCTGTATTTTCCCAATCATATATTCTACAATAAATGTTTGTATATCTTTTGTAACCAGATAAAACATAGACACACAACATTAAGAATGTACTTAAAACCACCGATTTGTACATTTTCACGTGGTTATGATGGTAAATCTGTGTCATGTGTATTTTACCCCAATAAAAAAAAAGTATTTTTGAAAAGACAACTTAAAGGCGTTACCTCCCTGGGATTTCTTGAGGCTAGCGTTGCCCTACTTCGTAGTCATTCCCCATCACCCACCCCACTGTGTGGTCCAGGGGAGAGAGACCCGGCTTGGGAAGTGAAATCAAGAGGCTGAAAGATACCAGGTATGGGTTTAACCGGTTCTATGTACAATCCAACAGTTTAGCTCCTTTCCGTCAAATAAGATGGAAAGTATTCTGTAAGAGCAGATTTTATTGTTTTGTTTTGTTTTTTAAAATAGTTCGCTCAGGATTTGTTACCATTCAAATTGAGGGCGAGTTAACAGCTAACCCTCCTATTTTCTACAAAGTCAAGATTGTTGAATGTGATAGTATAAACATGATGGCAGGAGAAACAGTCACAAATCTTCAGAGGATGGACTGCTTTCAAGAATGCAGACATGCCACATCACCTTGACAGTCATTACAAATCAAGATGCATTGTATTTGGGTAGTGTTTTTTTTTTTTTTTGGGTAGTGTTTTTAACCTTCTAAAGTGTATTCATGCTTTTTATTTATTGCACTATCAGCCTAAGCATGTGAAAGTGGCTTTTTCATTTGAAATAGGGGAGGTTGTTGGTGCTGGGGAAGGGCTGTCCGTGGTGTGAAGTCCTAAAGAAGGTAAGAGGGGGTGGGCTTGAGGGGGAAGGAGGGTGCGCCTCCTCTACGGTCTCTGGAAGGAGCGAGGAGCAGGTGGGAACATCAGGAGAGAGGACTGGAGTGACTTTGTTGAGGGATATTATCAAGGAGCCAGTGCAGAGCCTGAGCCTGAGTTCTCTACCCGGAGGTGGAGGGAGTCCGGATTTTTTTTTTTTAACGTTTTTTTTTTTTTTTTTTAACATCTTTAATGGAGTATAATTGCTTTACAACGGTGTGTTAGTTTCTGTTTTATAACAAAGTGAATCAGTTATACATATGTTCCCATATCTCTTCCCTCTTGTGTCTCCCTCCCTCC
>NW_020840520.1:0-3077 GCF_003676395.1 Aethalodelphis obliquidens | reverse complement strand
CACGTACGCTCCCCCTCGATCATTGTCGTACCCTCACCTGGAACCTAAACCGTCCCCTTCCCCTAACCCTAACCCTTGCCCAAACCCTAATCCTAACCCTTCCCCGAAGCCTTACCCTCACCCGTCCCCTAATCCTAAGACGTACGCTAACCCTAACCCGTGCCCTCACTCGTACGCTCCCCCTAGATCGTTGTCGTACCCTCACCTGGACCCTAAACCGTCCCAGTCCCCTAACCCTAACCCTAGCCTGAACCCTAACCCTAACCCTTCCCCGAAGCCTTCCCCTCACCCGTCCCGTAATCCTAATCGGTACGCTAACACTAATCCGTGCCCTCACACGTACGCTCCCCCTAGACCGTTGTCGTACCCTCACCTGGACCCTAAACCGTCCCCGTTCCCTAACCCTAACCCGAGCCCGAACCCTAACCCTAACCCTTCCCCGAAGCCTTACTCTCACCCGTCCACTAATACTAAGCTGTACGCTAACACTAACCCGTGCCCTCACAGGTACGCTCCCACTACACCGTTGTCGTACCCTCACCTGGACCCTAAACCATCCCCGTACCCTAACCCTAACCCTAGCCCGAACCCTAACCCTAACCCTTCTCCAAAGCCTTACCCTCAGCCGTCCCATAATCCTAACCCGTACGCTAACACTAAACCATGCCCTCACACGTACGTTCCCCCTAGACCGTTGTCGTACTCTCACCTGGACCCTAAACCGTTCCGGTCACCTAGCCCTAACCCTAGCGGGAACCCTAAACCTAACCCTTCCCCGAAGCCTGACCCTCACCCGTCCCCTAATCCTAAGCCGTACTCTAACACTAACCCGTGCCCTCACACGTATGCTCCCCCTAGACCGTCGTCGTACCCTCACCTGGACCCTAAACCGTCCCCGTCCCCTAACTCTAACCCTAGCCCAAACCCTAACCCTAACCCTTCCCCGAAGCCTTCCCCTCACCCGTCCCCTTATCCTAAGCCGAACGCTAACACTAACCCGTGCCCTCACACGTACGCTCCCCCTAGACCGTTGTCGTACCCTCACCTGGACCCTAAACCCTCCCCGTCCCCTAACCCTAACCCTAGCCCAAACCCTAACCCTAACCCTTCCCCGAAGCCTTACCCTCACCCGTCCCCTAATCCTAAGCCGTACGTTAACACTAACCGGAGCCCTCACACGTACGCTCCCCCTAGATCGTTGTCATACCGTCACCTGGACCCTAAACCGTCCCCATCCTCTAACCCTAACCCTAGCCCAAACCCTAACCGTCACCCTTCCCCGAAGCCTTATCCTCACCCGTCCCCTAATCCTAAGCCGTATGCTAACCATAACCCGTGGCCTCACACGTACTCTCCCCCTAGACCGTTGTCGTACCCTCACCTGGACCCTAAACCGCCCCCGTCCCCTAAACCTAACCCTAGCAAGAACCGTAACCGTTCCCCGAAGCCTTACCGTCACCCGTCCCATAATCCTAACCCGTACGCTAACCTTAACCGTGCCCTCACACGTACGCTCCCCCTAGACCGTTGTCGTTCCCTCACCTGGACCCTAAACCGTCCCAGTCCCCTAACCCTAACCCTAGCCCGAACCCTAACCCTAACCCTTCCCCGAAGCCTGACCCTCACCCGTCCACTAATCTTAACCCGTACGCTAACACTAACCCGTGCCCTCACACATACGCTCCCCCTAGACCGTCGTCGTACCCTCACCTGGACCCTAAACTGTCCCCGTCCCCTAACCCTAACCCTAGCCCGAACCCTAACACTAACCCTTCCCCGAGCCTTCCCCTCACCCGTCCCCTAATCCTAACCCCTACGCTAACACTATCCCGTGCCCTCACACGTACGTTCCTCCTAGACCGTTGTCGTACCCTCAACTGGACCCTAAACCGTCCCCGTCCCAAACCCTAACCCTAGCCCGAACCCTAACCCTAACCCTTCCCCGAAACCTTCCCCTCACCCGTCCCCTAATCGTCACCCGTACGCTAACACTAAACAATGCCCTCACACTTACGCTCATGCTAAACCATTGTCGTACCCTCACCCTGACGCTAAACCGTCCCCGTCCCCTAACCCTAACCCTAGCCCGAACCCTAACCCTAACCCTTCTCCGAAGCCTTACCCTCACCCGTCCCCTAATCCTAACCCGTAAGCTAACACTAGCGAGTGCCCTCACATGTACGCTCACCCTAAACCATTGTCGTACCCTCACCTGGACCCTAATTCCTCACCATCCCCTAACCCTAACCCTAGCCCGAACCCTAACCCTAACCCCTACCCGAAGCCTTTCCTTCACCCGTCCCTTAATCCTAACTCGTACTCTAACACTAACCCGTGCCCTCACACGTACGCTCACCCTAAACCACTGTCGTACCCCCACCCGGACCCTAAACCGTCCCCGTCCCCTAACCCTAACCTTAGCCCGAACCCTAACCCTAATCATTACCCGAAGCTTTACCCTCACCCGTCCCCTAATCCTAACCCGTACGCTAACACTAACTCGTGCCCTCACACGAACGCTCAACCTAAACCGTTGTCGTACCCTCACCCGGACACTAAACCGTCCCCGTCCACTAAACCTAACCCTAGCCCAAACCCTAACCCTAACCCTTACCCGATGCCTTACCCTCACCCGTCCCCTAATCCTAACCCGTATGCTAACAGTAACCCGTGCTCTCACACGTATGCTCATCGTAAACCATTGTCGTAATGTCACCCGGACCCTAAACCATCCCCGTCCCCTAACCCTATCCCTAGCCCGAACCCTAACCCTCACCCTTCCCGAAGCCTGACACTCACCCGTCCCCTAATCAAACCCATACGCTAACACTAACCCGCGCCCTCACACGTACGCTCCCCATAAAGCGTTGTCGTACCCTCACCTGGACCCTTAACCGTCCCCGTCCCCTAACCCTAACCCTAGCCCGAAGCCTGACCCTCACCCGTCCCCTAATCCTAACCCGTACGCTAACACCCGCGCCCTCACACGTACGCTCCCCCTAAAGCGTTGTCGTGCGCTCACCTTGACCATAAACTGTCCCCGTCCCCTAACCCTACCCCTAGCCCGAACCCTAACC
>NW_020840519.1:0-3078 GCF_003676395.1 Aethalodelphis obliquidens | reverse complement strand
TGAAGAAAGCGCAGACTACTGGTCAGAGCATCTAGGCTGGCAGAAACCGTCAGCCTAAGGTGGCCGAACAAATGTTGGGCAGGGTAAAACCGGCCCCCCACCAGCGTCTCTGCGCATCTCTTTCCTGGACCCTTAAAGGTCATTGGAATCTGTAACACTCCCAATGCTGGTGCTCAGGCGGAGGAGCAGTGAGTCAGGAGACCTGGGGACAATCAACCTCACCTGGAGGCTGCTGGGGAGAAGTTCTGCCCCTCCCCCCCAGGTATGAGGACTCCCAACTCAGCACGAAGCAGTTACAGAAGAGGGGTCTGCACCCTCAGCACCCCAACAATGAGGAACGGGACAAAAGGCAGAGGAGGGGTTTGTCACCGGCAAAGCCCATTAAAAATTCCTGGGAGATAAAAATAGAATCTGGGCAATAAAATAGAGTCTAACCTTTTTTTCCTTTGTGCTTTGTCTAATTTCACGTGCTCCTAGGGTTCCGCATGCAGAGGTCCCACACCGGGCATTTCAGACCCGATTTCCTAGTGCACAATGGCTGGGGTCGACACCTCAGCTCACGGGCCCGGTGCAGACTCCGCGACCCAGAGCCTGAGCTGCAGCCAACCCGGCCTTCGAGAGCTCCGCCCCCTCCCTCCCGCAGACGCTGACGGGATCCCTACACAGCAGCCCAGCCCACAGCCCACGGGGTAGTGCATGCTCTCATCTCTACATTCTCTGATCAAAATATAAAGTTTCCTTTGCTTGTGAACCAAACTCAGTCTCGATCTGTTGGCCCCGATGACACTGGGCAGGGGGACCCTTGTTGGGGCCCACTCTGTAGGATCATAACAGAAATTGAGAACATTGTAACTTCAATGAACAGATGTGTGAGCCAAACTGTAATTAACATAGAGCAGTGTATAAGGCTCGGGTAAAATAAGATGTTTCTAACACTTCCATTGGATATTTCCATCACTTTATTATAAGCAAGTTCAGTGAAAAGGTTTGTCTTATTTGTCAGGTCAATATTAGAGAAACGAAGTGATTTCTTTCCAAGGATGTACATCTAATAATCTTGGTTAAACCTTCAATCTTGTTTTAAATGCTTTTCCATTGAAAATGATACCTCTCTTTCAGCTCCCCCATTTCTGAGAAGTATAAAATCTTATAATTTATTATTACCAAAGGGGAAAGGTGGGAGGAGGGATAAATTAACAGTTTGGGATTAACACATACACACTGCTATGTATAAAATAGATCATCAACAAGGAACTACTGTATAGCACAGGGAACTACACTCAATTTTTTGTAATAACCTATAAGGGGAAATAATCTGAAATAGAATAGATATTTTTATCAACATCATCTATCAACGACAGATAAAATGTAACCTAAGGGAAGCCGATGGTGAGTGCTTCTGACCCTGAAGACTTCAATCATCTAAAGTTCGGACTCTGCCTACTGCCCAAGGCCCTTAATGAACATACGTGTAGCCGTGGCTTAAAAATTCCCCAGTTTGGGGTTCGGGGAGACACGGATTCGGAAAAATCCCTGGTTCTCTCCTCACCTGGACGGGACCCTTCCTACAGCTAAAACATGCCTGTGATACCCAGAAGATGGTACACCGTTTGATCGGGAAGAGTTTGGAAAAGACACGTCATCTCCTCATCTCCAGGTAGTCGGGTTCACCCCGCCAGCGTCTTTCCTAACAATCTCCCCACTTGGGGATGTCAGCACCTTCAACATCCTGTTGCGCACAGTTTGGAATTTGTCCAGAGGATGAAGCGGAAGGATGAGAAACAATGAGAGACAAGTCCTAAGTGTCTGGACAGGCACATGTCACTCTAATTTCCAATCAGGAAGACGTATTGACCAAAGGCTAAGATTACCCCCCGAAATAGAATAGGGCTTGAGGAAATCCCGCTGTTTTGTGGCCAGTTCTCAAAAACACAAGTTGAAAAATGGAACTTAGGGGCACCGAAATTCACGAAACTGCAGAGTTGAAAATATCTATTGTCGAAAAATGTCTTGAGGTAAGTCACCGAAAAGGACTTGTAAGCAAGGGAGAATGGCAGGAAAGGGATTTGAAGAGGTAGAAATGACTCGCCACAAGAAAAGGGGCTGAACATTGCCAACGATGCAGTTGGCCAAAAAGGGCGTATGCGTTTTTTCTGAATATATCCAAGAAAAGGGCATACACCCTTTTCAGTCAACCAAACAGGTGGGCATTGCAAATCAATACTACAAAAGGTATCACTTCGCATCAGTCAGAAGAGCCATCCTCATAAAGTGTAAACACCAGAAATGCAGGACAGGGCGAGGAGAAAAGGGAGCCCTGTGAGGTTGATAGTGGAAATGTAAATTGCCAATGGCCAGTCTGGAGAAGTGTATTGTGTTTACTAAATAATCTTTAAAAATGAGCTACAGAGCATAGGGCACTTGCACTCATGGGCGTATATCTCGGGAAAAACAAAAATCGACAGGACACAGGCACCCCAACATTTACGGCCTCTCTGTTTAAAAGAGCCTCGACTTGGATACAACCTAAATGTCCCTGGAAGGAAAAAATGGATAAAAGAGATGTGGTACTTATGTAGAGTGGAATATTATCTCAGTCAGGAAATCAATGAAATAAAGCCAGTTGCAACAACTCGGGAGGAGTTGCGTACGATCATTCTAAGTGACATAAGTCAGAAAAAAAAGACACATAAGATATCACTTAAAGGTGGAATCAAAAATGGCTACACATGAAATAAATTACAAAACAGAAACATAGTGAAATATGTAGAAAACACACATAAGGCTGCTAAAGGGGAAAGGTGGGGAGGGGTGAGGCATTATCCAGGAGGTTGAAATTAGCAAAGATACCGTGCCAAATACCAAATTGTTAATCGAAAAGGCCTACACGGTACCTCAAAGAACTGTGCTCAGCACACTCAGGTCACCGAATAAGAATATATATGACTGGTAAGAGTCTGAAAAAGAATTTATTGATGTTTCTGTGTACATCAATCAAGCGGAAGTACAGCAGCAAGAAACAGAGCATTGAAAATCAGCTGTAACCGGGATTCCCTGGTGGCGCAGTGGTTGAGAGTC
>NW_020840518.1:0-3079 GCF_003676395.1 Aethalodelphis obliquidens | reverse complement strand
GCAAGGCTTCATCTGCAGGGGGGACTCCCTGACACTGAAGGCTGAACCCTGGGGAAATTGCTTATGAGCTCCAGCTGGAAAACACATATGGGTTTATCTTTGCAAACTCTGTTTACAAACAAGGTGCATTTGTTCTCCACACAGTTTGTCTTTGCCACTGGCACTTGAGGAATCCAGTTTCAACTTTAGAACTACAAATTTGGATCACACCCCCAAATCATGTATAGTTTCTTGTCAGGATTTTTAGGTAATTCCCTTGCCCCAGGGTAGGGGAATTAGGGTGTATTCATTCACTCAGAAGTGTATTCCAAGGTTTATTGGACAAGGCCTATGGCCCAGGAGAACGTACCAAGGACAAACAAAATTCAATTAGACTTCCCTACCCTCGAAAGTCATCTGATAATACACAAAACCCAGTAATGTTGACACAACACATGTAATGCCATGAAAGGAGGGTGTTTGCCGTAACGTCAGAAGAATGTGTATGGGAGAATTAGAATGGTCTCAGTGGACACAGTAGCTTGTGAGTCGGGCTTGAAAAGATGAACACAGTTTCAACTGGGAGGAATCAGAGACCGGTGAAGGCTGGTAGAACTAACAGAAAAGTCGATGAAGTGTGAGGGAAGAATAAGTCATTTAATTTGACTAAAACACAGGGTCCAAATAGAGTGTGAAGGAGATACAGCAAGAAAAGTAGGTTGGAGTCAAATCAGACAGGCCCCCAAATCTCATGCTATAGAGGTTAAAACACTAACAGCTGGGTATAAAGAGTGAGGAAAACAGACACAGTCTCCTGCCTCACGGTGCTTACCTTCTAGTGAGGGGAGAGGGTATCTTCGGGAAGCCAACTGGGATGAAGGCCATAGATAACAACAGCGGTTTTTGCCTACCGTGTGGCAGGCACAGTGTTAGGTGTTTTCTGTACAATATGCCAAATCCCCCAAGAATGTTTTAACTGTAGGATTTGAGTAAGGAAATAGAGGCTCGGGGAGGCTGGCGACTTAACCAAGTGGCCTGCTGTCTGGACCAGAATCCAAACCCACGGTTCTCTGGCACCAAAGCCCATGTCATTCTGCTCCAGGATAAATGAGAAAGCAAGAAGAGGAGGGGGCGGGGGAGGGAGATCGAGAGGCTGAGAGAGCAGTCAGATTTCCGCAAAAATCAGGAGAAAATTAGTAAAGCCTTGAACTAAGGTGAACTCAAGTGAGATGGGAAAGGAAGGGTGACCGAGGCTACTGTGGGGCAGCTAAATCGATAAGATTCAGTGACTAATTGAATCTGTTGGAAATGAAGACCGAAGAAATGGACCAGTGGGAGGGATTCTGGAAAAATGGGGGGAGTGCATGACTGGAATCATGGAACAAATGGAAACCTTTTAACGATTGGGGGATCAGGGCTTCCCTGGTGGCGCAGTGGTTGAGAGTCCGCCTGCCGATGCGGGGGACGCGGGTTCATGCCCCGGTCCGGGAGGATCCCACATGCCGTGGAGCGGCTGGGCCCGTGAGCCATGGCCGCTGAGCCTGCGCGTCCGGAGCCTGTGCTCCGCAACGGGAGAGGCCACAGCAGTGAGAGGCCCGCGTGCCGCAAAAAACAAAACAAAACAAACAACAACAAAAATTGGGGGATCAAGGGAACTCTAACAGGTTTATTCAGCCAATTTTTATTACTCATTTGCTTATGTAGCAAATAGGGAGCCGGCCATGCGGCAGGCACTGGTCGGGCACGACGGGTCTAGTGCGGAGTAGAAGCTGCTCTCCTGAGCTTCCGGTCTGGGGTGGGAGAGGAGCACAAACCGACATCCCACAAGAGTGTGTGATGACAGCCAAGACGAGGCAGGACAGCAGTGGTGGCCAACCCTTCTTGCACATTAGATTCACCTGATACCTACTCTCACCTTCCCAGAGTTTGTGAGTTAAAGGCTCTGGGATGTGGCCAGAGCCTCGGCCATTCAGAAGCTCCCCAGGTGATTCTACTGTGCAGATAAGTTTGGGAACTACTGCGCTAGAGCAGAGGTGGTCAAACTACGGTCCTCAGGCCAAATCCGGCCCATCGCCTGCTTTTGTAAATAAAGTTTTATTGGGACACATGGCACACACTCATTTATGTGCTGTCACTCACACTCACACACAACTGAGTAGTCACCAACTGAGACCATGTGACCGGCAAAGCTATAAAGATCTACTATCCAATGCTTTACAGAGAAAGTTTGCTGACTCCTGCTCTAAAAGAAAGGAATGAGGTTTCAGACAGCATATAACAGAGCAACATGACCTAGCATCATGGAGGGGACTTGGGGATGCAGTTAGAGAAGCATAGGAAAAGAGGAAGATAAGAGCAATGTGGACAGAAAGAACAGCAGGAGAAGCCCTGTCCCAATATCTGCTGCTGTGTAATGATCGCCCCCCAAATGGAGTGGCAGCAAACAACAATCGTTATGTGATTTCCTTTCACAGTTGCAGGGGCTGACCGGGCTCAGCAAGGCCTCAGGGTCTCTCATGTAGTGGAAGTCAGGCAGTGGCTGGAGCTGGAAACATCCTGAAGGCTTCTTCACTCCTCTTCTGGATGGTGATGCTAGCAGCAGGGTCCCCAGCTTGGCTGTAGACTGATACACCTGCCTACAAAACGCTCTTCATGTGAGCTCTGTGTTTTGTCACCACCCAAGGACTGGCTTTTCACAGCCCAGGAGAGCCAGGCGGAAGCTGCACTGCTCTCTGTGGCCTTCCTTTGTACTTCACAGGGCATCACTTCTGCTATAACCAGACGCCCACTGACACTCCAAGGTGCGGGGTACACGGATCTCATGTCTTCATAGGAGAATCTTCATTGCTACCTTCTAAGAAGTACATGCAGGCTGGGATATATTTTGGAAAATACAGTCTGCTGCAAGCAGGAGGGAGTGTGGGCCCTTCAGCACCTCAGAGAAAGAGCAAGTGGGAGAGAGGAAGCCAGAGAGGTCCTGAGTCCAGACCAGGACTTTAAATCCATGATCAGAATTTTTATCTTTATCACAAGCTATGGAAACTTAATGGAGAGTTCAGCCTTCAGTGTCAGGGAGTCCCCCCTGCAGATGAAGCCTTGC
>NW_020840517.1:0-3081 GCF_003676395.1 Aethalodelphis obliquidens | reverse complement strand
GGTAAACTATCTCAACCTATCCATAAATTTGGGTGAATTTTTCTCTCCTAGAGATCATCCAAAGTATTTACTGTTTCTGCCAAGAATGACCTCCATTGAGCTGTGAAGTAGGGATCCCCTAACACATAAAAGAGGTATGAGACCTATACAGTAAGTCTCCTACATACGAACCTTCAAGTTGTGAACTTTCAAAGATGTAAACCTGCGTTCACATGTCCAACCACCTAAGTTAGTTCATGTGTCTGGCGTACTTTGTCACATGCGTGCATCCTCTACAAGTGGTTGTGTGTTTGTGTACTTTACTGTACAGCACTGTATAGAGTACAGTAGTACAGTATCTTTATCTCAAGCCCAGGATGTCCAGAAGCAAACGTAAAAACAGTGGTGATGTAGCTGGTACTGCTAAGAAACGTCAAGTGACAATGATGGAAACAAAAGTGAAAATAATTGAGAGAGTGGAGCAAGGCAAAAAGATGGTAGACATTGCTTGTTCTTATGACATGTATTCTTCAACCATCAGCACGATTCTAAAGAACAAGGACAAGATCATGGAACATGTGAAGTCTGCTGTGCTGATGATATCGACAATACTGTATCCTAAAACCTTTACTAGATACCTGGTTACCTACTGGTGGATATTCAAAAACAATGATACAGTATTAAACATCAAAGCTATGGACACCAAGGGGAGAAAGTGGCGGGGGTGGTGGTGGTGGTGGGATGAATTGGGAGCTTGGGATTGACATATATAAACTGATATGTATAAAATAAATAACTAATAAAAAACTGCTGTATAAAAAATAAATTCAATGAAATTCAAAAAACAAACAATAAAAAACATGAAAGCAATTATTTTTGAGATGTAAGAGGTGTGTGTGTGTGTGTGTGTGTGTGTGTGTGTGTGATGTCAAATACACACTAAGAGTGGACCAAGATCTACAGAAAAAGTGCATAGGACTTTAAGAATACAAATGGATTTTTTAAAGAAAATTATCAGAAATATCAAGATCAAGAATATTAAATTGGGTATTACAAATATCCAAAGCAATGATTGTCATGTTCACAAGCAAGCTACTGGGATTTTTTTCACAATGTCTTTATTAATATATATTCACCCTATTCAGGAAGATTATACCATAGAATTAATTATAGTTTTTCATATGCTCAGGAAGTAAGACCCTTTACTTACTTGAGGTTTCTGAAATAAATGAGAGTATATCATTTAAAAATAAGTTCTCAAAAACATACTCTTACACATTCATTCCATATTTTACTCTATGATCTCCTAATATTTATTTTTGGGAAAAAAATCTCTCTAAGTCCAAACAACTTTCATTTATTCTTAAGAAGTGGAGAATTGTTGTTTCATGACCTCTATGAAAAGGATTCTTAAACTGGAAAACTAGAGTCTGTCATACAGAGTGAAGTAAGTCAGAAAAAGAAAGACAAATACCGTATGCTAACACATATATATGGAATTTAAGAAAAAAAAATGTCATGAAGAACCTAGGGGTAAGACAGGAATAAAGACACAGACCTACTAGAGAATGGACTTGAGGATATGGGGAGGTGGAAGGGTAAGCTGTGACAAAGCGAGAGAGAGGCATGGACATATATACACTAGCAAACATAAAATAGATGGCTAGTGGGAAGCAGTCGCATAGCACAGGGAGATCAGCTCAGTGCTTTGTGACCGCCTGGAGGAGTGGGATAGGGAGGTTGGGAGGGAGGGAGATGCAAGAGGGAAGAGATATGGGAACATATGTATAACTGATTCACTTTGTTATAAAGCAGAAACTAACACACCATTGTAAAGCAATTATACTCCAATAAAGATGTAAAAAAAAAATATATATATATATATGTTAGATTCAGTGCATCTGGGGTGAGGCCTGAGATTATTCTTCATTCTTCAGGCTTCCAGGTAATGCTGGTCCATGGACAACTCTGAATAGCAAAGCTCTATACAACAACATTATGGACTATAATTTAATTTAAATTATTTAAACTTTATTTTATTCTTCATAATAAAAATTGTCAAACATGAATATATATATATATATATATATATATATATATATATATATATATATATATATTCACCCTAAATCAGGCAAGTGGTAGTCTTACACACTTCTCCTTGCATAATTTCAAAGAGAATTGGCAAACTCTTGGAGTTCTAAGAAGTTCTAGGAGGTACAAACTTTCAAGCTTTCTATATGGCCTTTTAAATATAAAATTACAGGTTTTATCTATGGGTCATATTACCAAGCAAAGCAAGTGCATTCATCTCTGCCAGCTGTCTTGAACAACAGTACTTGTGATCCAAAATTACTTCACAATTTCATGACTAATGCACAATGAATTTGAGAGCCCAATGTTACCTTTAACTTAAAGAAAAATGCTGGAAATACGAATTCATGGAAATACAAAATGAAAGTTAACAAGCCTCACCAGAAAATTAACTATGATGGCTTACATCCTATTATGCATAAAATGATGACTCTAAAACTCATCAAAGATAAATGGTTGCTGGAATAGCCCTAAAAATTACCAAACAACGTTTTGTTTAGCAAAGATTTACTGAGTATGTTCTGTGTGCCAGTCACCTTACCAGTCACTGGAATAAAGTATAAAAAAATTACAATCCTTGTCCAAAAGGTTTATAAACTAGTTAAAGAGCTGGCTGTATGAAAAATTAACTAGGTTGCAAAGTGATAAGTGTACCAGAAGTCCACAAGCCACAAATTAAAGTTAGAGAAATGCATGGTTAATTTCCCCAGGGAAAAGTAAAAGTGCTTTACTAGAGATAATATCTGAGCAAAGGTTTGAAGAATGAGTAAGAGTTTGCCAATTAGTCATGGGAAGAAAAAACACAAGTATCTACCTCTAATGGTGTACTTGGCACAGTTTTAAACCCCTATGCCTTCTCCTTCCTCCTACTTCTTTCAGAGAGATGCATCTACATTCTTTTCTTCGCCTCATCCTTTTGTTCCTTTGTTCCCTCGTTCTAAAGTTTTCTGTAAAACCAAAGGTGCTTTATCTCTCCCAAGTGAATATACAGTTACCTAGTTGAGAAAC
>NW_020840516.1:0-3081 GCF_003676395.1 Aethalodelphis obliquidens | reverse complement strand
GGTAAACTATCTCAACCTATCCATAAATTTGGGTGAATTTTTCTCTCCTAGAGATCATCCAAAGTATTTACTGTTTCTGCCAAGAATGACCTCCATTGAGCTGTGAAGTAGGGATCCCCTAACACATAAAAGAGGTATGAGACCTATACAGTAAGTCTCCTACATACGAACCTTCAAGTTGTGAACTTTCAAAGATGTAAACCTGCGTTCACATGTCCAACCACCTAAGTTAGTTCATGTGTCTGGCGTACTTTGTCACATGCGTGCATCCTCTACAAGTGGTTGTGTGTTTGTGTACTTTACTGTACAGCACTGTATAGAGTACAGTAGTACAGTGTCTTTATCTCAAGCCCAGGATGTCCAGAAGCAAACATAAAAATAGTGGTGATGTAGCTGGTACTGCTAAGAAACGTCAAGTGACAATGATGGAAACAAAAGTGAAAATAATTGAGAGAGTGGAGCAAGGCAAAAAGATGGTAGACATTGCTTGTTCTTATGACATGTATTCTTCAACCATCAGCACGATTCTAAAGAACAAGGACAAGATCATGGAACATGTGAAGTCTGCTGTGCTGATGATATCGACAATACTGTATCCTAAAACCTTTACTAGATACCTGGTTACCTACTGGTGGATATTCAAAAACAATGATACAGTATTAAACATCAAAGCTATGGACACCAAGGGGAGAAAGTGGCGGGGGTGGTGGTGGTGGTGGGATGAATTGGGAGCTTGGGATTGACATATATAAACTGATATGTATAAAATAAATAACTAATAAAAAACTGCTGTATAAAAAATAAATTCAATGAAATTCAAAAAACAAACAATAAAAAACATGAAAGCAATTATTTTTGAGATGTAAGAGGTGTGTGTGTGTGTGTGTGTGTGTGTGTGTGTGTGATGTCAAATACACACTAAGAGTGGACCAAGATCTACAGAAAAAGTGCATAGGACTTTAAGAATACAAATGGATTTTTTAAAGAAAATTATCAGAAATATCAAGATCAAGAATATTAAATTGGGTATTACAAATATCCAAAGCAATGATTGTCATGTTCACAAGCAAGCTACTGGGATTTTTTTCACAATGTCTTTATTAATATATATTCACCCTATTCAGGAAGATTATACCATAGAATTAATTATAGTTTTTCATATGCTCAGGAAGTAAGACCCTTTACTTACTTGAGGTTTCTGAAATAAATGAGAGTATATCATTTAAAAATAAGTTCTCAAAAACATACTCTTACACATTCATTCCATATTTTACTCTATGATCTCCTAATATTTATTTTTGGGAAAAAAATCTCTCTAAGTCCAAACAACTTTCATTTATTCTTAAGAAGTGGAGAATTGTTGTTTCATGACCTCTATGAAAAGGATTCTTAAACTGGAAAACTAGAGTCTGTCATACAGAGTGAAGTAAGTCAGAAAAAGAAAGACAAATACCGTATGCTAACACATATATATGGAATTTAAGAAAAAAAAATGTCATGAAGAACCTAGGGGTAAGACAGGAATAAAGACACAGACCTACTAGAGAATGGACTTGAGGATATGGGGAGGTGGAAGGGTAAGCTGTGACAAAGCGAGAGAGAGGCATGGACATATATACACTAGCAAACATAAAATAGATGGCTAGTGGGAAGCAGTCGCATAGCACAGGGAGATCAGCTCAGTGCTTTGTGACCGCCTGGAGGAGTGGGATAGGGAGGTTGGGAGGGAGGGAGATGCAAGAGGGAAGAGATATGGGAACATATGTATAACTGATTCACTTTGTTATAAAGCAGAAACTAACACACCATTGTAAAGCAATTATACTCCAATAAAGATGTAAAAAAAAAATATATATATATATATGTTAGATTCAGTGCATCTGGGGTGAGGCCTGAGATTATTCTTCATTCTTCAGGCTTCCAGGTAATGCTGGTCCATGGACAACTCTGAATAGCAAAGCTCTATACAACAACATTATGGACTATAATTTAATTTAAATTATTTAAACTTTATTTTATTCTTCATAATAAAAATTGTCAAACATGAATATATATATATATATATATATATATATATATATATATATATATATATATATTCACCCTAAATCAGGCAAGTGGTAGTCTTACACACTTCTCCTTGCATAATTTCAAAGAGAATTGGCAAACTCTTGGAGTTCTAAGAAGTTCTAGGAGGTACAAACTTTCAAGCTTTCTATATGGCCTTTTAAATATAAAATTACAGGTTTTATCTATGGGTCATATTACCAAGCAAAGCAAGTGCATTCATCTCTGCCAGCTGTCTTGAACAACAGTACTTGTGATCCAAAATTACTTCACAATTTCATGACTAATGCACAATGAATTTGAGAGCCCAATGTTACCTTTAACTTAAAGAAAAATGCTGGAAATACGAATTCATGGAAATACAAAATGAAAGTTAACAAGCCTCACCAGAAAATTAACTATGATGGCTTACATCCTATTATGCATAAAATGATGACTCTAAAACTCATCAAAGATAAATGGTTGCTGGAATAGCCCTAAAAATTACCAAACAACGTTTTGTTTAGCAAAGATTTACTGAGTATGTTCTGTGTGCCAGTCACCTTACCAGTCACTGGAATAAAGTATAAAAAAATTACAATCCTTGTCCAAAAGGTTTATAAACTAGTTAAAGAGCTGGCTGTATGAAAAATTAACTAGGTTGCAAAGTGATAAGTGTACCAGAAGTCCACAAGCCACAAATTAAAGTTAGAGAAATGCATGGTTAATTTCCCCAGGGAAAAGTAAAAGTGCTTTACTAGAGATAATATCTGAGCAAAGGTTTGAAGAATGAGTAAGAGTTTGCCAATTAGTCATGGGAAGAAAAAACACAAGTATCTACCTCTAATGGTGTACTTGGCACAGTTTTAAACCCCTATGCCTTCTCCTTCCTCCTACTTCTTTCAGAGAGATGCATCTACATTCTTTTCTTCGCCTCATCCTTTTGTTCCTTTGTTCCCTCGTTCTAAAGTTTTCTGTAAAACCAAAGGTGCTTTATCTCTCCCAAGTGAATATACAGTTACCTAGTTGAGAAAC
>NW_020840515.1:0-3097 GCF_003676395.1 Aethalodelphis obliquidens | reverse complement strand
ATAGCACGATTGGCTTATTTATTAAGCTGATGTGTGATATTGGAACTCTTTCCAATTTCTGGGTGTTACAATAAAGCTGATACTCGTCTTGGAGATGCAGAGAGATGAGAAGCTGAGAAAATGCTTCTTATTTAGTGTTCTTAAAACAGCCTCAAAATGGGGCAAGTTGCACATTATCAAAATCTCACCAATTTATCAGATAATTATAGAACGAAGACAGCAACAAATTTAAATCTTGGAGAGAGACAAATGCTCACAGAATAACAAAGAATAAGAATGTTAATCCTGTCATAGGCTGCTGAACGGAATAAAAACTACTACAAGATTGAACTAGAAATGGATGCTTTGAGGTCCAGTATGGTTAGGGTGTAATAGTGTTCCAACGTCTCCTAACTACCTCGCCAGTGTCAGCGTGGTCCTGCTAAAGTGTGAGTCAGATGGTGTTACCTGTCTATCCACACAGGTGTGTCTTCTTACCTGGGACAGCCCAGGATTCCTGCCTGAGCTCTTAGGTCCTTCTGCATCCTGGGGAGGAGGACCTTGGCCCTGGACTTGGATCTGCACTGTTTCATAGCATCTCCGCTCACAGTGTGACCTTTGTCCCCTCATCCAGTCCCACTGTGCCATATACTTACCACATGTGAAATAGGATCACGTGGGGGAATGAATAATTATGTTCCAGGTGCTGAATGACAGACAAAACCCTGCCACAACCCCTGACAGTTTACACTGACAGCAGCTCTTTATTTTGTTCACTGTCTCTGCTTAGGGAGGGACTGGAGGAGAAGCCCACCCTGTCCGATGCAGGGTCGTTGTGCAAGGCTCAAGTTCAGCGACAGGACCTGCTCCTGTGATGCACACTCACGTGTAAGAAAGGGTGACCCTGACTGTAGGCTGGGGGCTCGGCCGGGTCAGAGGGCTGGCCTTGGGTCCACCTCGTGTGGACATTGCTTGGGCTCTGACTTCCTTTCAGTACGATGCCTGGGTCAGCTGAGTGGTCTCTGCATCAGAGCACTTCCTCCGTGCGGTCACTTACACACCTAGACAGAGCGTAATGTAAGATCCCAGGAGTCATGCTCATAATATTTACATAAGTATCTTGATACTTAGAGCTCCATCATTGACTGCCCATGAATTATTGTGGTCTCTTCATTTACAATTGAGAAAAATTGGAAGCCACAAATATGTTCTTCCAAAAATTAGTACATAAACAATGCGTGACGTACCCATGCTGTGGAATTGTTTTCAGCAATGTAAATATTAAACTATTATACCATGAAAGGACATGAGGGAATCTTAAATGCATATTGCTATTTAAAACTGCTATTTAAAAAATCGGTCTGAAAACGTTCAATTTCACCTATTTCACATTTGGGAAAAGGCAGGTCTATATATTAGCCAATCAGATGAGCATTTAGCAGGAATTTGGGAGAAGGTTTTTGGTAAGTGAAACATGGACAATATTTAAGGATAGTGAAATTCTTCTCAATGAAATTGCAGTGGTGGAATCATTGCACTATGAATTTGTCAAAATATATACAGTAAGAGGAGAACCTTTTTAATATAAATATAAATTTCATTTAGAAGTTCAGAGACTGAAGGATGGAACGATGCACACTGTATACATGATACCTAATATCATAGTGAATCTATGAATTAACATGGCTGAAGAGGTGGGAAAATAGGTTTTGACCTAAATGACTTTGGAAATGAGTAGAGTGTGAAGGCTAAGTTCTAAGCCACTGCACGTAAACAGTAGAGCCTGGTGGATAATGGTATTTCCATCAGGAATCAGGCTAAGCATTCAGTTACTACTGTGCATGTGGAATTCAACAATTAGTAGCTGGATGGCATTGGTGGAGACAGGTTTCTTACTGTTGGGTGGAAAGTAACAGACAAGCAAGGTGGAAAGTCTAGATTCAACCATGTGATGTTGCTCTAGGATTGGAGATGTAAGAATTGTCTCAAATTTACCTTAACACAGGTCAGAAGGTGAGATACAGAGCTAGTTGCAGACGTGTGTGTTTATACATGGGGTAGTGCACACAGATATATTTCTAAGGTCTTTTAGCTTATAGGGTCTAGAGCCAATGCTCCCAGTAGACAGGACACCAGCATTAGCATCCTAATACCCAATCTTCTGATTCCTATTACTATTCTCCAGAAAAGGATGCACAACTCAGCTGAGGCATGGCTAATTCTAGGGCCAGAGAAGAGAATACACATGATTATCCTGCAGATTCTTGTAGCACCAGAAAGTAAGGAAGTCTTCACACAAATGGATGGGGGCCCGTAAAGAGGATACAGGAGACAATCTGAAAGAGCTCCTCATGGCTGACAAGTGGTCACAATTACAGAAGCAAAGAAAATGCCTTAGGGGAAGGCGGAAGATGGCGGAAGAGTAAGACGCGGAGATCACCTTCCTCCCCACAGATACACCAGAAATACATCTACACGTGGAACAACTCCTACAGAACACCTACTGAAGGCTGGCAGAAGACCTCAGACCTCCCAAAAGGCAAGAAACTCCCCATGTACCTGGGTAGGGCAAAAGAAAAAACAGACAAAAGAATAGGGACGGCACCTGCACCAGTGGGAGGGAGCTGTGAAGGAGGAAAAGTTTCCACACTCTAGGAAGCCCCTTCGCGGGCGGAGACTGCGGGAGGCGGAGGGGGGAGCTTCGAAGCTGCGGAGGAGTGCACAGCAACGGGTGCGGAGGGCAAAGCGGGGAGATTCCCGCACAGAGGATCGGTGCCGACCGGCACTCACCAGCCCGAGAGGCTTGTCTGCTCACCCGCCGGGGCGGGCGGGGCTGCGAGCTGAGGCCGGAGCGCAGGGAGAGGACTGGGGTTGGCGGCTTGAACACAGCCTGAAGGGGTTAGTGCACCACAGCTAGCCGGGAGGGATTCCGGGGAAAACCCTGCACCTGCAGAAGAGGCAGGAGACTTTTCCTTCCCTCTTTGTTTCCTGGGGCGTGAGGAGAGGGGTTTAAGAACGCTGCTTAAAGGAACTCCAGAGACGGGCGCGAGCCGCGGCTAAAAGCGCGAACCCCAGAGACGGGCGCGAGCCGCGGCTGAAAGCGCGGAATCCAGAGACG
>NW_020840514.1:0-3097 GCF_003676395.1 Aethalodelphis obliquidens | reverse complement strand
AAGAATGTTTTCAGTGTTAAATGATTGGTATTAATGTATACCAATCATTTTGCCAATACTGCAAAATTTAAAAATGATTTTTTCTTAACTAGGTGTTCTTTTTAAATACTCTTTGAAAAAATTGATTAAAATGATAACCCTTTAGTCAGAATAAGCCCATGTGTTAAGATTTTTTCTTTTAGATTTTATAATCAGGCGTTGATTATAAATATTTATGACCTCAAGCTCTTACTATTTTAGCTGTTTTAAAACAATGGGAAATGGTTCACGAACTTTTTAAAAATTCTTGACATGAATTCCACTGTTGATTGACTGTGTATGTTTATGTGAATGTACTATCTCTTGTTCCCTGTTACCAGACTAAACCGACAGCCATGGATTTATCATGCTGTCACTCTCATGCTCAAATACTTAAAATGGTTCTCCTTTGCCCAACAGTCTCAGAGTTTCCACTGTGGTACAATACAGTCACAGCTCAGAAGGTGGGTGGGTTTTTAGGGCTGCGCTAAGGATGGAATCAAGCATGCTCAAAATGGTCCTCGGAAATCTCTATATAATCTTACAATTCAAATGCCTGTAGAGTTATACATGGGTATGAATATTTTATGAATATAGTAAGTAGAATATATAATAAAAAACTACATATTAACAGTAGACTTTAGTAGTACCAATAATTAAACTATTTAAATGTGTTTTTTTCACTTTGCTGATAGGTATGGTTGAATTTATGTAAATTTATTGCTAATCCCATCCCTTATGATAGATCTTAAATGTAAGCTCCACAGGAGCAGAGATTTTTATCAGCTTTGTTCACGGATGTGTCCTCAGAGCCTTGAGTAAGGCCTGGCACACAGTAAGTGTTCAATAAATGGCTACCGAATGAATGACAAAAAAAAAATGGTTAGATAGCCTCATCCACCAGACGGCAGACAGCAGAAGCAAGAAGAACTACAATCCTGCAGCCTGTGGAACAAAAACCACATTCACAGAAAGATAGACAAGATGAAAAGGCAGAGGGCTATGCACCAGATGAAGGAACAAGATAAAACCCCAGAAAAACAACTAAATGAAACGGAGATAGGCAACCTTCCAGAAAAAGAATTCAGAATAATGATAGCGAAGATGATCCAGGACCTCGGAAAAAGAATGAAGGCAAAGATCGAGAAGATGCAAGAAATGTTTAACAAAGACCTAGAAGAATTAAAGAACAAACAAACAGAGATGAACAATACAATAACTGAAATGAAAACGACACTAGAAGGAATCAACAGCAGAATAACTGAGGCAGAAGAACGGATAAGTGACCTGGAAGACACAATGGTGGAATTCACTGCTGTGGAACAGACTAAAGAAAAAAGAATGAAAATAAATGAACACAGCGTAAGAGACCTCCAGGACAACATTAAACACAACAACATTCGCATGATAGGGGTCCCAGAAGGAGAAGAGAGAGAGAAAGGACCAGAGAAAATATTCGAAGAGATTATAGTCAAAAATTCCCTAATGGGAAAGGAAATAGCCACCCAAGTCCAGGAAGTGCAGCGAGTCCCATACAGGATAAACCCAAGGAGAAACACGCCAAGACACATAGTAATCAAATTGGCAAAAATTACAGACAAACAAAAATTATTGAAAGAGCAAGGGAAAAACGACAAATAACATACAAGGGAACTCCCATAAGGTTAACAGCTGATTTCTCAGCAGAAACGCTACAAGCCAGAAGGGAGTGGCATGATATACTTAAAGTGAAGAAAGGGAAGGAACTACAACCAAGATTACTCTACCTGGCAAGGATCTCATTCAGATTCAATGGAGAAATCAAAAGCTATACAGACAAGCAAAAGCTAAGAGAATTCAGCACCACCAAACCAGCTCTACAACAAATACTAAAGGAACTTCTCTAAGTGGGAAACACAAGAGAAGAAAAGGACCTACAAAAACAAACCCAAAATAATTAAGAAAATGGTCATAGGAACATACCTATTGATAATTACCTTAAACATGAATGGATTAAATGCTCCAAACAAAAGACACAGGCTTGCTGAATGGATACGAAAACAAGACCCATCTATATGCTGTCTACAAGAGACCCACTTCAGACCTAGGGACACATACACACTGAAAGTGAGGGGATGGAAAAAGATATTCCATGCAAATGCAAATCAAAAGAAAGCTGGAGTAGCAATACTCGTATCAGATAAAATAGACTTTAAAATAAAGACTGTTACAAGAGACAAGGAAGGACACTACATAATGATCAAGGGATCATTCCAAGAAGAAGATATAACAATTATAAATATCTATGCACCCAACATAGGAGCACCTCAATACATAAGGCAACTGCTAACAGCTATAAAAGAGGAAATCGACAGTAACACAATAATAGTGGGGGACTTTAACACCTCACTTACACCAATGGACAGATCATCCAAAATGAAAATAAATAAGGAAACAGAAGCTTTAAAATGACACAATAGATCAGACAGATTTAATTGATATTTATAGGACATTCCATCCAAACACAGCAGATTACACTTTCTTCTTAAGTGCGCACGGAACATTCTCCAGGATAGATCACATCTTGGGTCACAAATCAAGCCTCAGTAAATTTAAGAAAATTGAAATCATATCAAGCATCTTTTCTGACCACAACGCTATGAGATTAGAAATGAATTACAGGGGAAAAAACGTAAAAAACAAAACACATGGAGACTAAACAATAGGTTACTAAATAATCAAGAGATCACTGAAGAAATCAAAGAGAAAATCAAAAAATACCTAGAGACAAATAACAATGAAAACACGACGATCCAAAACCTATGGGATGCAGCAAAAGCAGTTCTAAGAAGGAAGTTTATAGCCATACAAGCCTACCTCAAGAAACAAGAAAAATTGCAAATAATCAATCAAATACTACACCTAAAGGAACTAGAGAAAGAAGAACAAACAAAACTCAAAGTTAGCAGCAGGAATGAAATCATTAAGATCAGAGCAGAAATAAATGAAATAGAAACAAAGAAAACAATAGCAAAGATCAATAAAACTAAAAACTGGTTCTTTGAGAAGATAAACAAAATTGATAAACCATTAGCCAGAC
>NW_020840513.1:0-3100 GCF_003676395.1 Aethalodelphis obliquidens | reverse complement strand
GGGGAGGGGGAAGGGTAAGCTGGGACAAAGTGAGAGAGTGGCATGGACATATATACATTACCAAATGTAACATCGATAGCTACTGGGAAGAAGCCACATAGCACAGGGAGATCAGCTCACTGCTTTGTGAACACCTAAAGTGGTGGGATAGAGACAGTGAGAGAGAGATGCAAGAGGGAGGGGATATGGTGGTATATGTATAGCTGATTCACTTTGTTATACAGCAGAAACTAACACATCATTGTAAAGCAATTATACTCCAATAAAGTTGTAAAATGAAAAAAAAAAAAGAAAGCCCAGAGATAAACCTACATACCAATGGTCAATAATCTATGACACAGGAGGCAAGACTACACAATGGAGAAAAGACAGTCTCTTCAATCAGTGGTTCTGGGAAAAATGGGCAGCTACATGTAAAAGAATGAAAAAGAATGAATACTCCCTAACACCATACAGAAAAATAAATTCAAAATGGATTAGAGACCTTAATGTAAGACCGGACAGTATAAAACTCGTAGAGGAAAAAATAGGAAGAATACTCTGACATAAATCACAACAAGATCTTTTTTGATCCACCTCCTAGAGTAATGCAATAAAAAAGAAAAATAAACAAATGGGAACTAATGAAACATAAAAGCTTTTGCAAAGCAAAGGAAAGTAAAAACAAGACGAAAAGACAACCCTCAGAATGGGAGAATATATTTGCAAATGAATCAACAGACAAAGGATTAATCTCCAATAATATATAAACAGCACATGCAGCTCAATATTAACAAAACCAAACAACCCAATACAAAAATGGCAGAAGATCTAAGTAGACATTTATTCCAAGAAGAGAGAGAGATGGCCAAGAAGCACATGAAAAGTTTCTCAACATCACTAATTATTAGAGAAATGCAAATCAAAACTACAATGAGGTATCACCTCACACCTCTTAGAATGGACATCATCAGAAAATCTACAAACAACAAATGCTGGGGAGGGTGTGGAGAAAAGGAACCCTCTTCCACTATTGGTGGGAATGTAAATTGATACAGTCACTATGGAGAACAATATGGAGGTTCCTTAAAAAACTAAAAATAAAATTACCATATGATCCAGCAATCCCACTACTGGGCATATACCCAGAGAAAAACATAAGTCAAAAAGACACATTCACCACCATGTTCATTGCAGCACTATTTACAATAGCCAGGTAATGGGAGCAACCTAAATGCACACAGACAGACGAATGGATAAAGATGTGGTACATATGTAAAATGGAATGTTACTCAGCCATAAAAAGGAATGAAATTCGGTCATTTGTACAGACGTCGATGGACCTAGAGACTGTCATACAGAGTGAAGTAAGAGAGAAAGAGAAAAAGAAATATTGTATATTAATGCATATATGTGGAACCAAGAAAAATGGAACAGATGAACTGGTTTGCAGGGCAGAAATAGAGACACAGATGTAGAGAACAAACGTATGGACACCAAGGGGGGAAAGCCGTGGGGGGGTAGTGCTGGGATGAATTGGGAGTTTGGGATTGACTTATATACACCCATATGTATAAAATCGATAACCAGAAAGAACCTGCTGTATAATAATAAAATTAAATATTAAAAAAATAAATAAACATACAAAAAGTAAAACAGAAAAAAAAGTTCTTCCATTCCCATATATGTATTTATATGAATGAATTATTTCCATGCTTCTATCTATAAATACAAAAAAGAGGAATAAAACCTACATTGAACCAAAAAAGAAAAAAAAAATAAGCAGAACCCACCAGTTATAAACAGGAAAACCCTATCAGGACACTTGCTCCAAAGGTAAAGAATCCTGAAGTTGGTCAGAGGTGGGTAATCGTCTCCCATGCAGCCAGGAGCCCCCCCCTCCCCCGGCAAGGAGCGTCCTCATTGCAAAGCTGGGGCACCGTGCCGAGGCATCTCTGAGTAAACGTGAGCTGAGCCCCAGGCCAGTTGCTGCTGAACTGTTCCCACCCTTCCCAGGTAAAACACCTGAATCTGTGCAAGGACTTGAAAGCCTAGAGGAAGGGCCATGGAGCCACACCAGCGACAGCACCCAGGCCGACTTGGTGCCTACAGGCCAACCATGATGGTCCTGGCCCCGGGCGCACTTCTGGAAGCTTTCCATTTCCCTGCCTGAGATACCCCTCCTGTCCCGGCCCCCACTGCTTTTTTCCTTACCTCTGCCTGGGGAGAAATTCCAGCGGCAGATATGGGTGACACATCCTCTTCTTTAGCAGTTGGCAGCTTGGCAACTCCTGCAGAAAGCCCAGCAGAGCCCCACTCACACCGGGCCACCCAAAAAACCGTGGCCCCTCACTCCCTCCCACCAGCCCAGCCCCGACACTGCTGACGGGACAGAGAATATGGCGTCAGACACAACTGAAGGGGCTCTTGCTGCCTGGAGCGGTGTTTATATTGACCTCAAACCAGGCACACCTGGAGAGGGCTGGCCGGCAGTGTCAGGCTGCCCAGGTCAGCCAATCCTCGCCCCTCTGGGGCTCACAGCAGCAGAAAATGGAACTTGCTGAACCGACCAGGTCCAAGGAAAAGGTGTGGGCTCCTGAGGGTCAGGATAGACAAGAGGCTGCCAGCCCTGGCTTGTTTTCTAATCATTTTATCTGGCCCATGAGTGGGAGACAACTTCAAGAAGACCCTCTCCTAATGAGAGGAACCCAGGAGTCAGGGAGAGGAGGGGTGGTGGGTGGAGACAGAGGCCTGGTGCCCCGGCTGCAGTGGAAGTCTCTGGAAGACCAGGTGGAGGGAGGCTGCACAGAGTGACGCCCAGGGTCACAGACCTGTTGGAGCTGTTGTTTGTTAGTTCAAGTCCTGCTCTGAGGTGCTCTGTGTCAGCTCTTACCGACAGGTGAGCTGGGGGTGCTCTGCAATGAGGGCTATGCGCACAGTTCCTGTGTGCCCAGGCTTGCTGGGTGCCTGCCCAGGTGAGCTCCATATCCTGGGAGGGGCCTGACCACGAGAGCCCCGTGGCCTGCTGGGTACCTGCCCAGGTGAGCTCCAAATCCTGGGAGGGGCCTGACCACGAGAGCCCTGTGGGCTACTGGGTACTTGGTAAAGGACGTCAGGTCAG
>NW_020840512.1:1139-3101 GCF_003676395.1 Aethalodelphis obliquidens | reverse complement strand
GCGTACGTGTGAGGGCACGGGTTAGTGTTAGCGTACGGGTTAGCATTAGGGTACATGTGAGGGGAAGGCTTTGGGGAAGGTTTAGGGTTAGGGTTTGGTAGGGTTAGTTGTAGGGGACGGGGACGGTTTAGGGTCCAGGTGAGGGTACGACAATGGTTTATGGGGCGCATACGTGTAGTGCACGGGTTAGTGTTAGCATACGGTTTAGGATTAGGGGACGGGTGATGGTCAGGCTTCGGGGAAGTGTTAGGGTTGGGGTTCGAGCTAGGGTTAGGGTTAGGGGACGGGGACGGTTTAGGGTCCAGGTGAGGGTACGACAACGGTTTAGGCTGAGCGTATGTGTGACGGGACGGCTTAGTGTTAGCGTACGGGTTAGGATTAGGGGACGGGTGAGGGCAAGGCTTCTGGGAAGGTTTAGGGTTAGTTTTCGGGCTAGGGTTCACATTAGGGGATGGGGACGGTTTAGGGTCCAGGTGAGGGTACGACAACGGTTTAGGGGGAGCATACGTGTGAGGGCATGGGTAAATGTTAGCGTACGGCCTAGGATTAGGGTTGGGTGAGGGGAAGGTTTCGGGGAAGAGTTAGGGTTAGGGTTCGGGCTAGGGTTAGGGTTAGGGGATGGGGACGGTTTAAGGTCCAGGTGAGGGTACGACAAAGGTTTAGGTGGAGCGTACGTGTGAGGGCACGGGTTAGTGTTAGCATATGGGTTAGGATTTGGGGAGGGGTGAGGGGAAGGTTTCGGGGAAGGTTTAGGATTAGGGTTCGGGCTAGGGTTAGGGTTAGGGGACGGGACGGTTTAGGGTCCAGGGGAGGGTACGACAACGCTTTAGGGGGAGCGTACGTGTGAGGGCGCGGGTTAGTGTTAGCGTACGGGTTATGATTAGGGGACGGGTGAGGGGAAGGCTTCGGGGAAGGTTTAGTGTTAGGGTTCGGGCTCTTGTTAGGGTTAGGGGACGGGGACGGTTTAGGGTCCAGGTGAGGGTACCACAACGGTTTAGGGGGAGCGTACGTGTGAGGGCATGGGTTAGTGTTAGCATACGTATTAGGATCAGGGGGCGGGTGAGGGAAAGGCTTCAGGGAAGGGTTAGGTTTAGGGTTCGGGCTAGGGTTAGGGTTAGGGGACGGGGATGGTTTAGTGTCCCGGTGAGGGTACGACAACGGTTTAGGGGGAGGGTACGTGTGAGGGCACAGGTTAGTGTTAGGGTACGGTTTAGGATTAGGGTACGTGTGAGGGGAAGGCTTCGGGGAAGGGTTAGGGTTAGGTTTCGGGCTATGGTTAGGGTTAGGGGCCGGGGACGGTTTAGGGTCCAGGTGAGGGTAGTAAAAGGGATTAGGGTGAGCGTACGTGTGAGAGCACGGGTTAGTTTTAGCGTACGGGTTAGGATTAGGGGAGGGGTGAGGGTAAGGCTTCGGGGAAGGGTTAGGGTTAGGGTTCGGACTAGGTTTGGGTTACGGGACAGGGACGGTTTAGCCTCCAGGTGAGGGTACGACAATGGTTTAGGGTGAGCGTACGTGTGAGGGCACGGGTTAGTGTTAGTGTACGGGTTAGGATTAGGGGCCGGGTGAGGGGAAGGCTTTGGGTAAGTGTTAGGGTTAGGGTTAGGGCTAGGGTTAGGGTTAGGGGATGGGGACTGTTTAGGGTCCAGGTGTGTGTACTACAACGGTTTAGGGGGAGCGTACGTGGGAGGGCATGGTTTAGTGTTAGCCTACGGGTTAGGATTAGGGGACGTGTGAGGGGAAGGCTTCGGGGAAGGTTTAGGGTTAGGATTCGGGCTAGGGTTAGGGTTAGGGGACGGGGACGGTTTAGGGTCCAGGTGAGAGTACGACAACGTTTCAGCTGGAGCGTATATGTGAAGGCACGGGTTAGTGTTAGCGTACGGGTTAGGATTAGGGTACGTGTGAGGGAAAGGTTTCGGGGAATGGTTAGGGTTAGGCTTCGGTCTAGGGTTAGGTGTAGGGGAC
>NW_020840512.1:0-1039 GCF_003676395.1 Aethalodelphis obliquidens | reverse complement strand
TTAGGGTTAGGGGACGGGGACGGTTTAGGGTCCAGGTGAGAGTACGACAACGTTTCATTTGGAGCGTATATGTGAAGGCACGGGTTAGTGTTAGCGTACGGGTTAGGATTAGGGTACGTGTGAGGGGAAGGTTTCGGGGAATGGTTAGGGTTAGGCTTCGGTCTAGGGTTAGGTGTAGGGGACGGGGACGGTTTAGGGTCCAGGTGAGTGTATGACAACGGTTTCGGGGGAGCGTACGTGTGAGGGCAAGGGTTAGTGTTAGCGTACGGGTTAGGATTATGGGACGTGTGAGGGGAAGGCTTCGCTGAAGGGTTAGGGTTAGGGTTCGGTCAAGGGTTAGGGGTAGGGGACGAGGACGGTTTAGGGTCCAGGTGAGGGTACCACAAAGGTTTGGGGGGATCGTACGTGTGAGGGCACGGTTTAGTGTTAGCATATGTGTTAGGATTAGGGGACGGGTGAGGGGAAGACTCCGGGGAATGGTTAGTGTTAGGGTTCGGGCTAGGGTTAGGGTTCGGGTTAGAGTACGGTTTAGGGTCCAGGTGAGGGTACGACAACGGTTCAGGGGGAGCGTACGTGTGAGGGCATAGGTTACTGTTAGTGTACGGCTAATGAATAGGGGACGGGAGAGTGGAAGCGTTCGGGGAAGTGTTAGGTTTAGGGTTCGGGCTAGGGTTAGGTTTAGGGTTCGGGGACGGTTTAGGGTCCAGGTGAGGTTACGAGAACGGTTTAGGTGAGCGTACGTATGAGGGCACGGGTTTGTGTTAGCGTACGGTTTAGGATTAGGGGACGGATGAGGGGAAGGCTTTGGGGAAGGGTTAGGGTTAGGGTTCGGGCTAGGGTTAGGGTTAGGGGACAGGGACGGTTTAGGGTCCATTTGAGGGTACGACAACGGTTTACTGGGAGCGTACGTCTGAGGGCACTTGTTAGTGTTAGCGTACAGGTTAGGATTAGGGGACGGGATAGGGGAAGGCTTCGGGGAAGTTGTAGGGTTGCGGTTCGGGCTAGGGTTAGGGTTAGGGGACGGGGACTGTTTAGGGTC
>NW_020840511.1:0-3103 GCF_003676395.1 Aethalodelphis obliquidens | reverse complement strand
TGGTACGCAGGCCTCTCACTGTTGTGGCCTCTCCCGTTGCGGGTCACAGGCTCCGGACGCGCAGGCTCAGCGGCCATGGCTCACGGGCCTAGCCGCCCCGCGGCATGTGGGATCTTCCCGGACCGGGGCACGAGCTCGTGTCCCTGCATTGGCAAGCGGACTCTCAACCACTGCGCCACCAGGGAAGCCCTCCTTGTAGTGTCTTTTAAATAGAATGAATCTCAAAATAATTCCAATGAATAAAGATAATGTCTTATGACATTCAAGTGCACCATTTATAGTAAAATTCAGGTAATACGTTGGCAGCTGGTAGGAAGCTCCAAACACAGAAGTATTTCCACAGGGTTTGTTTAGATTTAGGTGGATTTCCAACAGTTACTGTGATTTTAATTCATCAGTCCTCTACAGTGGGATTTCTGAATATATAATCTGTAGAGCACTTTCATCAGAATCAGCAGGAGTGTTTATTTCAAATGTGAATTCCTAGGTCCCATCAGAGACCAAATGAATCAAAATCTAGGTGGCAGAGCATGCATTTGCATTTTAATGATTTGTCCAAGTGATCCTCATGCACATTAAGTTTGAGAACGCATGTGCATCCTTAAATCCAAGTAAAGAATATATGAAATATATATCAAGTAGTTCACAGAGTTGTTAGTCACAAATAAGACCAGGTGAGCAAATGCTGTAAAATAAAACAAATAGTTTATATAATCTGACAATTATAACCTATTTCACAAACTTTAAGTACAAGTGAGGAAGATTAAAAGGCTCAGAGTGCGCCAAGGTCACAGACCTCTTAGCCTTGGTGATTTTCAAGCTTGCCTGAAGAGTCCCCAGGAGGACTACAGGTACACTATAGATAACAATGTCACAATACAATCTACTGAATGAGAATCTCTTGGGGCAGAGGTCTGATAATCATTACGTTTAGCTATCTCGTCTGGTGACATTTATCATTAAGGAAGTTTGGAATATACTTCCTTGAGCATTCCCAGGCTGACACTACAAAACACTCATAATAACCTGAATTGTTAGTGTGGCATTATAGCCTTAGTTAGCCCAATCACTTTAATTTATGTCTCTAATATCTATTAACACCCTATATGCCATTACTTTTTACTTCAAAGGATTGGCTTAATACCGACATCTTATTACTGTTTTTACCTAGGATTGTTTTTAATGAATAATCATTAATGTACTCAATATTTGTACAATCTAATCTGTGAGCTGTCTGATATAATTTTCCTACATGAATTTTCAAAAGTTTCATTGCATATACAAATGCATTAATAGCATTTGTATTGACAATAGTTAGGGGAAATTGTCATATCTTATAATTTGACGAGGTGTGATCAGTAGTGATTTTTTCTCTAAATATTCACTTCCATAGATTTTTCTATATATTTTCTATAAATTCAATATCTTGAAATATGTGTATATATTATGGCATGAGACAAACAAGCTTAGAAATGATTACTCTTATCAACACTCACATAAGTATATTGATTCAAGGCTTATAATTTTAAAAATGTCATAATGAATACAAGTGAAAACAGGAAAAGTAAAATCAGTCATCTCTCAGTTAAGAAAACATTTATACAACTGTTTAAAAATAACTGTAAAATTCAGTTGTATATATTCATTACTATACATGTAAAACCAAAAACTCAGTTCCTTAAAAGATTCTCCTTCAAGAATAATCTGTAGTTTAGAGTGGCTTAAATGTCCAGCTTCCTTGCCTGTTCTTTGCCAGTGTTTTCTGTGCTGGGAAGCAGAGAATGCAAAGGGCAGCACCATATTCTGGTCCTGCAAGAGAAACAGAATGGTAAGATTTGGGAGATACAAGCTGCATTAATTATGTCATAGAGACTAGAACAGTAGTGATTTTCCCCCCATTATTATTATTTTATATCAGTAGAATCTATTTAATATATTCAATAATTCTATTATTTCTAAGACCTTCCACAAAAGGCCATTACAATCCTTTTAGTTTATTGCAAACATATATATTTTTTAAAGTGGATTCACTTTATTTATTTTTTGGCTGCGCTGCAGGATTTGTCAGAAGACAAACAGTAAGTTGTGAGTTCCATTTTGCCCAACTACTTTGTTCTTCACACCCTGGAGAATCTGGTGTCTGGAACTGTAGAGACATCATCATGTTACCACCCCTTCTCCTCTCAGGTTGAATCCACTGTGACAGAACACTCATGTCCTTAAGAGGCAAGGCCTAGCAAATAGCCTCTCACAAATCCACTGAACATCACAATGTCCTGTTTGATAAATTCTGTTGCTGCTTCAATTATATTGCTGATTTCAGGTGCTGCTTTATTTGCTCATTTCTGAATCAGGTCTTCCTGCTTTCTTTATATCTTTTTTCAACTCTGTCCCAGTTGATTTGCACATAGTTACTTTGACTGGTAAATCTGAAGAAGATGGCCAGCAGCCTACTGTTGCTGTAAGTTTTCCAACTTTCTGGAACAAAAATCCTGCACAATGGCCAGTGCAATCTGGATGGTTACTGAGTATTGTTCTACCGGAAGTGCCACACTATGGCCAAGCATAGATTCTACCAGCGGTGTCTTCATGTATACTGAGTTAGGTCCAATATGAATCATCATCACTTTCATATTCAGGTGAGAGAGATCCCATCTAGACTGGCCTGGCCTTGGAATCCAGAACCAAGTGAAGAGGACTCAGCTGTCAAAGGGGGGCAAAGAGGGCCTGGGGTTGGAAGAAAGGGTCATAGACGCAGAAGTAAGCACTTCATGAAAACTAAGCAAATGGTATTTCTAGGTAAATCGGTCTTTCTGTGCTGGACTAATTAAAAGAACTTCACAGCTCTCTATCCCCAACCTTTCTCACCCTCTGAAATTGAGGGCTTTTACTGCTTCCCCCATTATTTTTTTAATTAAGTAATGAATAGTATTTTATTATTATTATTTTTTTTTGGCTGCATGGCATGGCATGCATGATCTTTTCTCCCTGACCAAGGATTGAACCTGTGCTCCCTGAAGTAGAAGCATGGAGTCTTCACCACTGGACCCCCAAGTAAGTCCCTGAAGAGTATTTTATAGATAAGAAAACTTTAGCCTCAGCA
>NW_020840510.1:0-3106 GCF_003676395.1 Aethalodelphis obliquidens | reverse complement strand
TCTGACTTCGGAGTCAAATACCTTCTTTAACACAGGTTCATTTGTTATCACTACGCGAGTCATAATTTTACCTTTCTCTGTAAATTATTTTTATTAATTATTATTTATTTATTTATTTATTTTGTGGTACGCGGGCCTCTCACTGTTGTGGCCTCTCCCGTTGCGGAGCACAGGTTCCGGATGCGCAGGCTCAGCGGCCACGGCTCACGGGCCCAGGCGCTCCGCGGCATGTGGGATCTTCCCGGACTGGGGCACGAACCCGTGTCCCCTGCATCGGCAGGCGGACTCTCAACAACTGCGCCACCACGGAAGCCCTTATCTGGCTTTTTGATACACTTTCTCATCCCTTCTAATACACACTGTATCATGTGTTTCCTGGCTTCTGTTCCCTCCCGGGAATTATAACTCCAACAAGGCTTCTGATTTGGGACTGTGTCTCCACCCATAACAAGATGTTCAGGCTGGTCCCTGGCAAGCTGGTCAGTGTGCCCCTGTGCTGCTGCCCAATTCTGTTTTTCCTCACGGGCACAGAAAGTTGATAGGACTGTTTGGACATCCTTCCAAGTTAAATCGAAGGCCACAGTTAGGGCCTGAAACCCTTCAACAAACTTACTAGGGTGTTCAGAAAATCGGCCCGTTCTCTGTTTGCATTGGGCTAAATCGGTTAAAGAAAAGGGCACATGTACTCCGATTGTCCCTTTGCCATTTGCCACTTCCCTAAGAGGGCATCCTTTTCCCGATCCTGGGTGATAGGAAGTTCCACTATGAGTTACTCCGGAGTGACTAGTCTCTCCCTCCTGGGGTAACAGCGGGTATAAAGGGACATAGGAAGGTGGAGTTTGGGATTGGTCAGAGGATCTGGAGAAGTAGGTGCCTCCGGAGAAGCAGGGGAAACTTGGCTCCCCGCGCCCCACCCCCACCCCCGGGAGCTGGGGAAGCTTAGAAGGGGATCATCCTAAAATGTCAGGAGTGCTTTCTGATTCCCCAGGCTTTTGATTACAGGAGTCACATAGAGCAGGCTTTTGGTAAAGGCCTATGAAGGCTTGGATATATGGAATCTCAGTCCATTTTCCCATCTTGCGACAGTAAAGATCCAATTGCAAGATGGTATTGTAATTTAGAGACCAATTTTCAGGCCATTTAACTCCATCCCCACCCCCACCCCCCCAACTTATATAAAGTCCAGGCCGTGTTACGGTAGAGTTTAAGTATTTTCCTTTTCAGCCCATCTATTTAAAAAATTTTCCAGTTTTTAAGGATACATTCCAGAGGTATTTCTTCTGGCTTAGAAGAGGACCCTCCCATGCTGAGTAACCTGCAACTGAGAGCACTCCTAGAAATGAAGTCTGGCGTCCCAGAGACATTTTACCAGGAGGCTTCTGTTGAAAGCGGGTCGGAGTGTCCTCTGAATACACTTCTTACCTAATGGGATTTTGAGCGTTGTCTACTCTCCCATCAATTCCTAACCAGAATTCTCAGGTCGACCCAGTCCCTTGCGTGAGGGGTCCCCGATAGGGGACGTTTGAACCAGTGCCAGTGCATTGCCAGGACTCTCCTTGAGGAGGATCTGTTGTCTATAAAGCTTATGTCCTATAACAACTTTCCCTATGTTGGGGTGTATTCCTTGAGATTGAGCATTTATAAAGCCTAGGATGTGGGCTGCTTGGAAGTGGCGAGCCCAATAGGTAGTCTGTAAAGGTATGGGCTGCCAAGGCCTGGAGTGAAGAGGGTCCTAGAGGTGCAAAAAGGAACTCCTACAGGAATTGGAGTTGGGTGCAATGGAAAATGTCACGGAGGGGTCAGGACCCGAAGGCCTAGAGGTGGGAGTATTCCCACAGGGGATTTTTTGGACATAGAGTAAGGTGAGAGACTAGACAGCAAAAGAACCCAAAACCCTTTCTCCTATCTGTTTGGCAGCTGCAATAAGATTGGGGAGAGCCTGATGATTCCAGCTGACACAGGCAACAGCGAGTTTGGACAATGTTTCCCATGTAATTTAACATATCAAATGAACCCAGTATGTTTAGGATCTCTCTTTGGGATGTTCCAGGTGCCCTTTGAAGCACCCCAAAGTTAGCTGGAGGTCAAAAGAACTTTAGTTAGAATTTGATACTTGGGAAGTCTGTCAAAAATCTCAAAAAGTTTTAAAACACCTGGTCAGATAGAATCAATCGTAGGTTGCTATGATACAATTATTCCTTGACCTAAGGTGAAAAAAAAGATTTCAAAAATAAATACAGATCTGGGACTTCTCTGGTGGTCCAGTGGTAAAGAATCCTCCTTCCAATGCAGGGGATGTGGGTTTCATGCCTGGTAGGGGATCCCACATGCCATGGGGCAACTAAGCCTGCACACGACAACTACCGAGCTCGTGCGCCTCAGTGAAAGAGCTCATGTGCCACAAATTACAGAGCCCACGCGTTCTGGAGCCCGCGCACCACAATTACAGAGCCCATGCGCCACAACTACGGAGCCCAGTGCTGCAACTACTGAAGCCCGCAAACCGAGAGCCCTTGCCACCATAATCAGAAGTCCGCGCACTGCAATGAAGAGTAGCCCCCGCTGTCCACAGCTAGAGAAAGCCCCCATACAACAACAAAGACCCAACACAGCCAAAAATAAATAAATTATTTTTAAAAAAGAAAGAAAGGCTATTAAATAGTCTCTCCAAATTTTGGTAACTTGAAACTAACTTATATGATAGTGATAGGGACAGAGTAAAGGGACAAAGTAGGTAATTAAATAGTTAATCCCACCAGGGGTTTGTTGGTAAAGAAAAAAGTATGGGAGACCCCCGAAAGTTAATGATCACTCAAGAAAGCGGGTTTGCTCAACCACAAAACCAAGCAGGTCTGCTTAGCAACAAAACCATGCAACAGAGCATGAGATATGCCCCAAAACAATAAAATAATCCTGGCATGAGAGCCACATCCTGCCCAGTGAGCTCAGTAAGTTAATGACCCCTAGGCCATGCTCTCTGCACACATGAAAAACAATAATTTATGGAAAAGTGACATTTCAAAATGAAAGACTCTCTTTTTACTTAGACCTAAAATAATTAACAAATGAACCTGTGTTAAAGAAGGTATTTGACTCCGAAGTCAGA
>NW_020840509.1:0-3107 GCF_003676395.1 Aethalodelphis obliquidens | reverse complement strand
TGTCTCCATTGTCATTTGTTTCTAGGTATTTTTTGATTTCCTCTTTGATTTCTTCAGTGATCACTTCATTATTAAGTAGTGTATTGTTTAGCCTCCATGTGTTTGTATTTTTTACAGATCTTTTCCTGTAATTGATATCTAGTCTCATGGCGTTGTGGTCAGCAAAGATACTTGATACAATTTCAATTTTCTTAAATTTACCAAGGCTTGATTTGTGACCCAAGATATGATCTATCCTGGAGAATGTTCCATGAGCACTTGAGAAAAATGTGTATTCTGTTGTTTTTGGATGGAATGTCCTATAAATATCAATTAACTCCATCTCGTTTAATGTGTCATTTAAAGCTTGTGTTTCCTTATTTATTTTCATTTTGGATGATCTGTCCATTGGTGAAAGTGGGGTGTTAAAGTCCCCTACTATGAATGTGTTACTGTCGATTTCCCCTTTTATGGTTGTCAGTATTTGCCTTATGTATTGAGGTGCACCTATGTTGGGTGCATAAATATTTACAATTGTTATATCTTCCTCTTGGATCGATCCCTTGATCATTATGTAGTGTCCTTCTTTGTCTCTTCTAATAGTCTTTGTTTTAAAGTCTATTTTGTCTGATATGAGAATTGCTACTCCAGCTTTCTTTTGGTTTCCATTTGCATGAAATACCTTTTTCCATCCCCTTACTTTCAGTCTGTATGTGTCTCTAGGTCTGAAGTGGGTCTCTTGTAGACAGCAAATATATGGGTCTTGTTTTTGTATCCATTCAGCCAATCTGTGTCTTTTGGTGGGAGCATTTAGTCCATTTACATTTAAGGTAATTATCGATATGTGTGTTCCTATTCCCATTTTCTTAATTGTTTTGGGTTCGTTATTGTAGGTCCTTTCCTTCTTTTGTGTTTCTTGCCTAGAGAAGTTCCTTTAGCAGTTGTTGTAGAGCTGGTTTGGTGGTGCTGAACTCTCTCAGCTTTTGCTTGTCTGTAAAGTTTTTAATTTCTCCATCCAATCTGAATGAGATCCTTGCTGGGTAGAGTAATCTTGGTTGCAGGTTTTTCTCCTTCAACACTTTCAATATGTCCTGCCACTCCCTTCTGGCTTGCAGAGTTTCTGCTGAAAGATCAGCTGTTAACCTTATGGGGATTCCCTTGTGTGTTATTTGTTGTTTTTCCCTTGCTGCTTTTAATATGTTTTCTTTGTATTTAATTTTTGACAATTTGATTAATATGTGTCTTGGCGTATTTCTCCTTGGATTTATCCTGTATGGGACTCTCTGTGCTTCCTGGACTTGATTAATGATTTCTTTTCCCATATTAGGGAAGTTTTCAACTATAATCTCTTCAAATATTTTCTCAGTCCCTTTCTTTTTCTCTTCTTCTTCTGGAACCCCTATAATTCGAATGTTGGTGCGTTTAATGTTGTCCCAGAGGTCTCTGAGACTGTCCTCAGTTCTTTTCATTCTTTTTTCTTTATTCTGCTCTGCAGTAGTTATTTCCACTATTTTATCTTCCAGGTCACTTATCCGTTCTTCTGCCTCAGTTATTCTGCTATTGATCCCATCTAGAGTACTTTTAATTTCATTTATTGTGTTGTTCATCGTTGCTTGCTTCATCTTTAGTTCTTCTAGGTCCTTGTTAACTGATTCTTGCAATTTGTCCATTCTATTGTCCATTCTATCTCCAAGATTTCGGATCAACCTTACTATCATTATTCTGAATTCTTTTTCAGGTAGACTGCCTATTTCCTCTTCATTTGTTAGGTCTGGTGGGTTTTTATCTTGCTCCTTCATCTGCTGTGTGTTTTTCTGTCTTTTCATTTTGCTTATCTTACTGTGTTTGGGGTCTCCTTTTTTGCAGGCTGAAGGTTCGTAGTTCCTGTTGTTTTTTGTGTCTGTCCCCAGTGGCTAAGGTTGGTTCAGTGGGTTGTGTAGGCTTCCTGGTGGAGGGGACTAGTGCCTGTGTTCTGGTGTATTAGGCTGGATCTTGTCTTTCTGGTGGGCAGGTCCACGTCTGGTGGTGTGTTTTGGGGTGTCTGTAGACTTACTATGATTTTGGGCAGCCTCTCTGCTAATGGGTGGGGTTGTGTTCCTGTCTTGCTAGTTGTTTGGCATAGGATGTCCAGCACTGTAGCTTGCTGGTCGTTGAGTGAAGCTGGGTGCTGGCGTTGAGATGGAGATCTCTCGGAGATTTTTGCTGTTTGATATTATGTGCAGCTGGGAGGCCTCTTGTGGACCAGTGTCCTGAAGTTGGCTCTCCCACCTCAGAGGCACAGCACTGAGTCCTGGCTGCAGCACCAAGAGCCTTTCATCCACAGGGCTCCTTAATTTGGGATGATTCCTTGTCTATTCAGGTATTCCACAGATGCAGGGTATATCAAGTTGATTGTGGAGCTTTAATCCGCTGCTTCTGAGGCTGCTGGGAGAGATTTCCCTTTCTCTTCTTTGTTCTGACAGTTCCCAGGGGCTCAGCTTTGGATTTGGCCCCGCCTGTGCGTGTAGGTCTGTTCTTTGCTCAGACAGGACGAGGTTAAAGGAGCCGCTGATTCGGAGGCTCTGGCTCACCCAGGCCGGGGGGTAGGGAGGGTCACGGAGTGCGGGGCGGGCCTGCAGCGGCAGAGGCCGGCGTGATGCTGCAGCCTGAGGCGCGCCGTGCGGTCTCCCGGGGAGCCATCCCTGGATCCCGGGACCCTGGCAGTGGCGGGCTGCACAGGCTCCCCAGAAGGGCGTGTGGCTAGTGACCTGTGTTCGCACACAGGCCTCCTGGCGGCGGCAGCAGCGGCCTTAGCGTCACCATGTCCGTCTCTGGGCTCCGCACTCTTAGCCGCGGCTCGCGCCCGTCCCTGGAGCTCTCTCAAGCAGCGTTCTTAATCCTCTCTCCTCATGCACCAGGAAACAAAGAGGGACGTAAAAGTCTCTTGCCTCTTCGGCAGGTCCAGACCCCTCCCCGGACTCTCTCCCGGCCAGCCGCAGCACACCAACGCCCTGCAGGCTGTGTTCATGCCGCCAACCTCAGTCCTCTCCCGGCACTCCGACAAAAGCCGGAGCCTCAGCTCCCAGTCCCGCCCGCCCCGGCGGGCGAGCAGACAAGCCTCTCGGCTGGTGAGTGCCGGTCGGCCCGAT
>NW_020840508.1:0-3110 GCF_003676395.1 Aethalodelphis obliquidens | reverse complement strand
CTGGGCATGGATTTAAAAGAGGCTGCGTGGGACTTGCTCTTGTCCAACTTCTTTCTCAAGAAGTATCTGAAATAACCCTAAATTCAGAGTTAATCAGACTTGCCTGCTTTCTCAGGTGGACTGGAATTCTGCTCTTTCCCCTCAACTCCCTGATGTCAGTGGTACTTTCCAGAGAGGAGGTGGACTTCTCTGCCTACTGCAGAAGCTCAGTTCCCCCCGGGTCCGCTCCCTGTCTGAATCCCACACTTGAGGCCAGATGCCAGACTTCCCAGAACATTCGTGGCCTCCTTTCAGTTTCTGACCTGCTCAGATTGAGTCCCTCTAGACTCTTTCTGGAAACCTGATCTTCAACCCCTTTCGCTGACCTCGATGGTTACCTGCCTACTTTAGGCCTCAGGTGCTTTAGCTATAAAATGATATAGTTGCCCTTAATTCTAAAGTCTTCTTTCTAAAGCGCTACAATGTGGTGGCTCCTTGAAAATGTTTCTCTTTGCTGATTTTAATTTTGTAGAGAATTAAAATCCCAGCCACTCTAAAAGACAGTAAGTTACATTGGATAAGGAAAGTGTGCTTTTGTAGTTAGATTAATAGGGATGGAAGACGACTTAGTATGTTTTAAGATACTCATGATCCGTTCTCGTGAGAGTCGGGGAAGAAGGGGAAGAGAGTTAATAAAATACCAAACAATTGTGACAAATTAAGTTCACCAAGATGTAGGTGATTAGTTACTACTTGAATAAGCCACACAAATCCAATTCAAGTTGTCCTTTATTTTTCTAAGAAGGATCCCAGTGAACTGAGTCCCATGTTCAGTGACTCCACGTTCAATGGCTTAGTCTTTAAAAACTTTAAAAACTTTAAAAACTGTTATGTTGCTGGAAGAAGAAATATTGCCCATCAGTCCTAATTGATGTTTAGCTATCACGCACATTTGAAATAAATTTATTACTTTGCCTGATCTCAGTGTAATACATTCCAAAGGGGCAAAGAGCACACGAAAAGCTATGGAGTCTCCATCTTCTACACTGAATTGTGGAATAAGTTACATATTATTTGGCCGTGAAATTCACAAGCCATAGAAACCACGCCATTAGCAATGTATACAGTGGTAAACAGCAGGTAATGAGAATGATATAAAACAAAACAGACTGTGTATGTTGGCACTGCTGCCAATAAAACAATCATTAAATGCATTCATATGCATCTACGCTAGGTAAGCTCTTTAGGGCAATTGCTATGAGTTGTACATACCTGTCAGGATATTATATATAGCCCACTTTCTATGGCGTTTATTCAAAGACTCTGAGAAAGGGTTACTCTGGGTAAATTCAGACCTTTTCTCAATATAGAATTTGGTCAACATGCATTGTGAACAGCAAAATTTCACAGTATTTTCCTACACTAATTGCCACCTCAGCAAATGCAGGATTAAGTATAATGGATCATAAGAAGTTAGAAAGGAAAGGTGGAAGAAAAGAAGGAAGGTAGAAAAAAGGTGGGTATCGAGTACTTCAACATTTATGTAAAGAGTGGACCTAAAACTAACCTGAGGTTTCCCTGAGCTATTAGCATACGCTATAGAAAGTTAAATGAAAAAATAAAATAAACAGCAAGGGAAACTCAAAGATTCTTTGTTTGTTCACTTTACTGCATACACACCTACACCTTAAACAATCTATATGCTTATATCCAATAAGAGAGCATTGTTTTGCAAGGCTATTTGGGTTCTATCAGCATGTAACGGTCGGACAACTCAACTTTAGCAGAGTTAGGCTTCAGGTGAATAATTGCTTCTTTCAAGTTGCGAGCATTTGAATTTTCCAGAAATGTTTCCCAAAATATGAAAACTAAAAGAAGGGTCCTAGGACAGCGTCCTTTAGAAGTTTTATATAGTATCAAGGCTTTTGGAGGAAGAGAATCCTTGTCGATTATCAACACAATGATTCCAAGCAGGTCAATTTTTGCTGAGAATATTATATAACAGAACCCACTTCACCTCCATTATACTGACAATGATCTTCCTTACTTCAACCTTGTGCTTCTTAGTAAAGCTGAAAATACTGAGCCAAGAACAGACAGTGACAATGCCAGAGACTCAGCTGTACCTATAGGTGCCTTCAGACAACATCAGCCACCCAGGCTAAAGTCCTGGTTTAAAACATCGCAACATGAATGCATCTCAAAAACCATATGCTGAGCAAGTGAAGCCAGATCAGAAGGGCACCTACTGTATTATTCAACTTACATGAAATTGTAAACTGGGCAAAAGTCATCTCTAGAGATAAAAAACAGATCCGTGGTTGCCTTGGGGTGGGAGATGGGGATACTTTTGCAAAAGCCTAGGAGGAAACTTTCTAGGGTTTTAGAATTGTTATCTATCTTTATGGGGGTGGTAGTTAAACAAATGTATACATTAATTAAAAGTCACTGAACCGTTGACTAAAAATGTCTGCATTTTATTGTATGTAAATGATACCTTAATAAGGTTGATTACAAAATGAACCAAAACCAAAACAAAGCAGAAGAAGAACCTCTCAAGACCTCAAAGGAAATACACTGTTTTCTTCCAGGGTACCAGATTGGAAATGAGGCATTGGTCTGTTCTACCCTCAGATTATCCCTAGGATTATCTAGTCTATTTTAAAGTACTAGAGTCCCCTATCGGGAAAACTCACTCCATGTTTAATTACTTTGATTTCTTCTCTGCCTCTTCTCCCAACACAGTGAAGCCATTCACGGAAGGAAAACCAGCTTTTTCCAACTTTGCATCACCACATATTCTTTCCAAAGCTATTATTTATGGAATGGAATTTGGCTACACTTTGTAAAAATATAGCTTTTTGAGGCTTACAAATCTTAACAGTTAACCTATTGCCTCCACTGGAATTTGGAAAAAAATTATTTTGAAAATGAATAGCTGAGACTTGACATTTTTTTTTGTGATTTTCTCTTCCCCTAAGAGAGAAGTGAGTAGGAATGAGAAACACATACATAAAGAAAAATAAATTATCTTGCTGCCTTTGCATGGTTATAATTTATAGGAGGCCCTTTTCAACAATAATCTATTATCAGAATCAATAAAATATAATCTCCATGAAGGCCAGGCCAGG
>NW_020840507.1:0-3117 GCF_003676395.1 Aethalodelphis obliquidens | reverse complement strand
GCCTCAGAAGCAGCGGATTAAAACTCCACAATCAACTTGATTGTACCTTGCATCTGTGGAATACATGAATAGACAACGAATCATCCCAAATTAAGGAGGTGGAATTTGAGAGGAAGATTTATGATTTTTTCCCCTTTTCCTCTTTTTGTGAGTGTGTATGTGTATGCTTCTGTGTGAGATTTTGTCTGTATAGCTTTGCTTCCAACATTTGCCCTAGGGTTCTATCCGTCCGTTTTTTTTTTTTTAATTTTTTTTCTCTCAATAATTATTTTTTTAATTTTAATAACTTTATTATGTTTTATCTTATTTTACTTTATCTTCTTTCTTTCTGTTTTCCTTCCTTCCCTCCTTCCTCCCTCCCTCCTTTCTTTATTTCTTTCTACTTCTACTAATTATTTCTTTCTACTTCTTCTCCCTTTTATTCTGAGCCGTGTGGATGAAAGGCTCTTGGTGCTACAGGCAGGAGTCAGTGCTGTGCCTCTGAGGTAGGAGAGCCAACTTCAGGACACTGGTCCACAAGAGACCTCCCAGCTCCACATAATATCAAAAGGCAAAAATCTCCCAGAGATCTCCATCTCAACACTAGCACCCAGCTTCACTCAACGACCAGCAAGCTACAGTGCTGGACATCCTATGCCAAACAACTAGCAAGACACGAACACAATCCCACCCATTAGCAGAGAGACTGCCTAAAATCATAATAAGTCCACAGACACCCCAAAACATACCACCAGACGTGGACTTGCCCACCAGAAACACAAGATCCAGCCTCATCCACCAGAACACAGGCACTAGTCCCCTCCACCAGGAAGCCTACACAACCCACTGAACCAACCTTAGCCACTGGGAACAGACACCAAAAACAACGGGAACTACGAACCTGCAGCCTGCAAAAAGGAGACACCAAACACAGTAAGATAAGCAAAATGAGAAGATAGCGAAACACACAGCAGATGAAGGAGCAAGATAAAAACCCACCAGACCTAACAAATGAAGAGGAAATAGGCAGTCTACCTAAAAAAGAATTCAGAATACTGATAGTAAAGATGATCCAAAATCTTGGAAATAGACAAAATGCAAGAAACATTTAACGAGGACCTAGAAGAACTAAAGATGAAACAAACAACGATGAACAGCACAATAAATGAAATTAAAAATACTCTAGATGGGATCAATAGCAGAATAACTGAGGCAGAAGAACAGATAAGTGACCTGGAAGATAAAATAGTGGAAATAACTACTGCAGAGCAGAATAAAGAAAAAAGAATGAAAAGAACTGGGAAAGTCTCCGAGACCTCTGGGACAACATTAAATGCACCAACATTTAAATTATAGGGATTCCAGAAGAAGAAGAGAAAAAGAAAGGGACTGAGAAAATATTTGAAGAGATTATAGATGAAAACTTCCCTAGTATGGAAAAGGAAATAGTTAATCAAGTCCAGGCAGCACAGAGAGTCCCATACAGGGTAAATGCAAAGAGAAACACACCAAGACACATACTAATCAAACTGTCAAAAATTAAATACAAAGAAAACGTATTAAAAGCAGCAAGGGAAAAACAACAAATAACACACAAGGGAATCCCCATAAGGTTAAGAGCTGATCTTTCAGCAGAAACTCTGCAAGCCAGAAGGGATTGGAAGGACATATTTAAAGTGATGAAGGAGAAAAACCTGCAACCAAGATTACCCAGCAAGGATCTCATTCAGATTTGATGGAGAACTTAAAACGTTTACAGACAAGGAAAAGCTGAGAGAGTTCAGCACCACCAAACCAGCTTTACAACAACTGCTAAAGGAACTTCTCTAGGCAAGAAACACAAGAGAAGGAAAAGACCTACAATAACGAACCCAAAACAATTAAGAAAATGGGAATAGGAACATACATATCGATAATTACCTTAAATGTAAATGGACTAAATGCTCCCACCAAAAGACACAGATTGGCTGAATGGATACAAAAACAAGACCCATATATTTGCTGTCTACAATAGACCCACTTCAGACCTAGAGACACATACATGCTGAAAGTAAGGGGTTGGAAAAAGATATTCCATGCAAATGGAAACCAAAAGCAAGCTGGAGTAGCAATTCTCATATCAGACAAAATGGACTTGAAAATAAAGACTATTAGAAGAGACAAAGAAGGACACTACATAATGATCAAGGGATCGATCCAAGAAGAAGATATAACAATTGTAAATATTTATGCACCCAACATAGGAGCACCTCAATACATAAGGCAAATAGTAACAGCTATAAAAGAGGAAATTGACAGTAACACATCCATAGTAGGGGGCTTTAACACCCCACTTTCACCAATGGACAGATCATCCAAAATGAAAATAAATAATGAAACACAAGCTTTAAATGATACATTAAACAAGATGGACTTATTTGATATTTATAGGACATTCCATTCCAAAACAACAGAATACACATTTTTCTCAAGTTCTCATGGAACATTCTCCAGGATAGATCATACCTTGGGTCACAAATCAAGCCTTGGTAAATTTAAGAAAATTCAAATTGTATCAAGTATCTTTTCCGATCACAACGCTATGAGACTAGATATCAATCACAGGAAAAGATCTGTAAAAAATACAAACACATGGAGGATGAACAATACACTACTTAATAACGAAGTGATCACTGAAGAAATCAAAGAGGAAATAAAAAAAATACTTAGAAACAAATGACAATAGAGACAGGACGACCCAAAATCTATGAGATGCAGCAAAAGCAGTACTAAGAGGGAAGTTTATAGCAGTACAATCCTACCTTAAGAAATAGGAAACATCTCAAATAAACAACCTAACCTTGGACCTAAAGCAATTACAGAAAGAAGAACAAACAACCCCCAAAGTTAGCAGAAGGAAAGAAACCATAAAAATCAGATCAGAAATAAATGAAAAAGAAATGAAGGAAACAATAGCAAAGATCAAACGAACTAACAGCTGGTTTTTTGAGAAGATAAAGAAAATTGATAAACCATTAGCCAGACTCATCAAGAAAAAAAGGGAGAAGACTCAAATCAATAGAATTAGAAAAGAAAAAGGAGAAGTAACAAGTGACACTGCAGAAATACAAAAGATCTTGAGAGATTACTACAAGCAAC
>NW_020840506.1:0-3120 GCF_003676395.1 Aethalodelphis obliquidens | reverse complement strand
TCATCATATAATGATAAAAAGGTAAATTCCACAGAAGGTATAACATTATAAACATATGCACACCCACTCTAGAGTGTGCATGTGTGTGTGTGTGTGTGTGTGTGTGTGTGTGTGTGTGTGTGTGTATATACATATATATATATATAACATCACCCAACAGAAAAATACACATTCTTTCAGGCACACGTGGGTCATTCTGCAAGATAGATGTTAGGTCGCAAAACAAGTCTTAACAAATTTAAGAAGACTGAAATCATTCTAAGTATCTTTTCTGAACTAGAAATCAACGACAGCAAGAAAATAAGAAAATTTACAAATATGTGGAAACTAAATAACATACTCTTGCACAAATATTGGGTCAAAAAGGAAATGAAAAGGGAATTTTAAAAGTATCTTAAGAAAAACAAAAACATACTAAAACATATGAGATGCAGCAAAAGCAGTATAAGAAGAAAGTTTATAGTGATAAACATCTACGTTAAAAAAGAAGCATATCAAAGAAACACTCAACTTTAAATCTCAAAGAAGTAGAAAAAAGAACTAAGCCCAAAGTTAGTGGGAAGAAGAAAACAATAAAGATTAGATTAGAAATAGAGAACAGAACAATATAAACTAAGAGTTGTTTTCCTGAAAAGCTAAACAAAATCAACAAACCCTTAGGCTAGACTAAGGGTAAAAAAGAGAAATTCAAATAAACAAAATAAAAAATGAAAAGATGAGATATTACAACAGATGCCTCAGAAATAAAAAGGATCATATCGGACTATTATGAACAACTATGCCAACAGATTTTTTTAAACATCTTTATTGTAGTATAATTGCTTTACAATGGTGTGTTAGTTTCTGCTTTATAACAAAGTAAATCATTTATACATATACATATGTCTCCATATCTCTACCTTCTTGCATTTCCCTCCCTCCCACCCTCCCTATCCCACCCCTCTATGTAGTTCCCACCCCTCTACGTGGTCACAAAGCACCAAGCTGATCTCACTGTGCTATGCGGCTGCTTCCCACTAGCTATCTATTTTACACTTGGTAGTGTATATATGTTCATGCCACTCTCTCACTTTGTCCCAGCTTACCCTTACCCCTCCCCGTATCCTCAAGTCCATTCTCTAGTATGTCTGCATCTTTATTCCCGTCTTGCCCCTAGGCCAACAAATTAGATAACTGAGGTGAAATGGATAAATGCCTAGAAACATACAACTTGTCAAAACTGAATCATGAAGAAACAGAAAGCCTGAACAGACCTATAAAAAAATAAGAAGACTTAATTAGTAATCAAAACCCTCCTGAGAAAGAAAAGACCAGGCCAGATGGCTTCATGGTAGAATTCTACCAAACACTCAAGGAATTAATACCAATCCTTCTTAAACTCTTTTAAAAAATGGAATACGGCAAGGACCTACTGTATAACACAGGAAACTCTACTCAATATTCTGTAATAACCTATCTGGGTAAAGAATCTGAAAAAGAATGAATATATGTATATGTATAACTGAATCACTTTGCTGTAAACCTGAAACTAACACAACATTGTAAATCAACTATAGTCCAATAATTTTTTTTAAAAAAAGGAACAGGGAACATTTCCAAACTCATTTTATGAGGTCAGCATCACCCTGATTCTAAAACCAGAGAAAGACATGGCAAGAAAACTATACACCAATATCCCTAATGAATAGAGATTCAAAAATGCTCAACAAAAGACTAGCAAACTAAATTTAACAGCACATTTAAAAGAACTTAAATCACGAACAAGTGGGATTTATCCTTGGGACACAAGGATGGTTAACTATATGCAAATTAATCCATGTGTTTCATCACATTAAACAAATGAAAGAAAAAAGATCTCAAAAGATGTAGAAAAAGCATTTGGCAAAGTTCACCACCCATTCACAATTAAAATTCTCAACAAAATAGGTATAGAAGACAATTTCCTCAACCTAGTAAAGGCTACATATGAAAAGCCCACAGCCAGTGGGGGAAAACTAAAAGTTTTCCTCTAAGATACAGTACAAGGCAAGAATGCCCACTCTCACTTATATTCAACATAGCATTAGAACTCCTACCCAGGGCAATTAGACAAGAAAAAGAAATAAAAGACATCTAAATAAAAAAATAAGAGGTAAAACTGTCTCTGTTTACAGATGACAAAATTCTGTATGTAGAAAACCCAAAAGACTCAACTGAAGAAAACGTTAGAATAAATAAATTTTGGAAAGTTAGAGGATACAAAAATCAACCTACAAAAATCAGTTGTGTTTCTATACCAACAATGAATTATCCAAAAAGGAAATTAAAAAATACTTGGGAATTAACTTATCCAAAGAGGTCAGAGACTTGTACACTGAATATTATAAAATGTTGAAGAAGGAAATTAAAGAAGATAAATGGAAAGACACCCCATGTTTACAAATTGAAGAAATAAATACTGTTAAAATGTCCATATGATGCAAAGTAATCTATAGATTCAATGCAATCCCTATCAAAATTTCAGTGGCATTCTTTATAGAAATAGAGAAAACTATTCTAAAATTCATATGGAACACAAAAGACCCTGGATAGCCAAAGCATTCTGTTTTTTTTTAAATTTTTTTTGAATTTTATTTTATTTTTTTATACAGCAGGTTCTTATTAGTCATCAGTTTCATCCACATCAGTGTATACATGTCAATCCCAATTGCCCAATTCATCACACCACCACCCCAACCCCCCGCCACTTTCCTCCCTTGGTGTCCATACATTTGTTCTACGTCTACGTCTGTGTCTCAATTTCTGCCCTGCAAACCGGTTCATCTGTCCCATTTTTCTAGGTTCCACATATATGCGTTAATATATGATATTTGTTTTACTCTTTCTGACTTACTTCACTCTGTATGACAGTATCTAGATCCACCAATGTCTATATATACCACCATGTATATATGTACCACATCTTCTTTAACCATTTGTCTATCGATGGGCATTGCTTCCATGACCTGGCTATTGTAAATAGAGCTGCAATGAACATTGGGGTGCACATGTCTTTTTGAATTATGGTTTTCTCTGGGTATATGCCCAGTAGTGGGATTGCTGGATCATATGGTAATTCTACTTTTAGTTTTTTAAGAAACC
>NW_020840505.1:0-3125 GCF_003676395.1 Aethalodelphis obliquidens | reverse complement strand
ATCCCACATGCCGCGGAGCAGCTGGGCCCGTGAGCCATGGCCGCTGAATCTGCGCGTCCGGAGCCTGTGCTCCACATCAGGAGAGGCCACAACAGTGAGAGGCCCGCATACCGCAAAAAAAAGAAAAAAATCACCACAAACTTGGTAGCTTAAACAACAAAAATTTATTCTTTCACAGTTGTGAGGGCCAGAAGTCTAATATCATTCCCCCTGGGCCAAAATCAGACGTCAGCAGGGCAATAATTCCTCTACAGGCTCTAAGGAAAAATTCATTCTTGTCTCTTCCAGCTTTTGGTGACTGGCCAGTGTTCCTTGGCTTGTGGTCACATCACTCCAATCTCTACCTTTGTGATCACACTGGCTTCTCTTCTGAGTGTGTCCAAATCTCCCTCTACTTCTCTCTTATAAGGACATTTGTGATTACACGTAGGGCCCATCAGATAATCCAAGATAATCTGCCCATCACAAAATCCTAAACTTCACTGCATCTCCAAAGTTTATTGCCATATAAGATAACTACTGACAGCTATAAACAGTTTTATGCTAACAAATTAGACAATTTAGATTAAATGGAAAAATTCTTACACATATTACCAAAACTGAATCAAGAAGAAAGACCTATAACAGCTAAAGAAATTTAGTTAGTAATTAAAGCTCTTCCTACCAAGCAAATCAAAACAAAAACAAAAAAACTTAGACCCAGATTGTTTCACTGGTGAATTCTATAGAATGCTTAAGAAATAATAACAATCCTTCACAAACTCAGGGAAAAAAAATAAAAAGAAGAGGAAAGAACACTTCCCAAGTTATTCTATGATGTCAGTATTACATTAATACCAAAGCCAGACAGACATCACAAGATGAGAAAACAACAAATCATTATCCCTTATGAATACAGAGGTAAAAATCCACCACAAAATATTAGTAAACTAAACTCAACAACATATTAAAAAGGTCCATATACTATGACAAAGTGGGATTTTTCCATCTGAAAATCAATGTAATAAAATTAATGTAAAAAGCCACATTAATAAATGTGTCCAGTAAAGGACAAAAATCACATGATCATTTCACTAGATGCAGAAAATGTATTTGACAAAATCCAAAATGTATTTTTAATAAAAAACTCTGAACAGACTAGGAATAGATGGGAAATTCTTCAACATCATACTCAATGGTGAAAGGCTGAATGTTTTCCCCTTAATATCAGTAAGGCAAGAGTGTTCACTCTCTCTACTTTTAATCAACATTATACTAAAGGTTCTAACCAGTGCAGTCAGATAAGAAAAAGAAATAAAAAGTATCCAGATTTGAAAGAAAGAAGTAAAAATGTCTTTATTTGCAGGTGACAAATTCTGTATATAGAAATTCCTAAGAAATCCACTAAAAAAAAGAAGAAGAGGAAAGAAACTACTAGAACTAATAAATGAGTTCAGCAAGGTCTCAGGATACAAGGACAAAATATAAAAATCAATTGCATTTCCATATAATAGCAATGAACAACCTGGAAATGAAATTAAGAAAACAATTACATTAGAAATAGCAGCAAAATAATAAAATACTTAGGAGTAAATTTAAAAGAAGAAATGTGACTAGTACAATGAAAACTACAAAACATTCCTGAGTGAAATTAAAGATCTAAATGAATGGAAAACATTCCATGTTCTTGGCTAGAAAGATTCAATACTGTTAAGAAATCAATTCCCAAACTGATCTACAGAGCCTACAAAATATATAAACCACTAGCTAACTTAATCAGTATATGGGGATAAAATGCAAATAGGAAAGGACAAGACTTTTGAAAAATCATAAAGGACTATTTGCAGACCTGCAAATATATTTTAAAACCTAAATGAAATGTATAATTTCCTAAGGAAATACCATTTAACAAAATTGATCCTGTTAGTGGTAAACAGTTCAAACAGACCACTTTCCATAAAAGAAATAGAAGGAAGCTAGCAATGAGCTATCACCACAAAAAAGTGCCAGGCCCAGGTGGTTTCACAGGGAATTCTACCAAATTCAAAAACTAGGTATCCCATGGCACCACTAAAGAAAATTTTCTTATTTTTTTATGAAGCATAGCACTGATACCTAAACCCATAAAGAAAATTATAGATGAATATAACATAAATATTGATACAAAGATACTAAACAAAATAATAAAAACAGAATATCCAGCACCACAAAGAAAATAATATGCAATAACCAAGTGGGATTAATTCTAGGAATGTAAGTTGGTTCAATATTAGGAAATTTATTAATATAAAACACCACATCAACAGATGTAAGGAGAAGAATTATGCAATTATCTCCATACATGTTTAAATGGCCTCTGACAAAATTCAACACCCTTTCCTGTTAAAACACTCAAGAAAATAGGAATTAAGCCAGTCTTGAAGCTACTATTTCATTTGGTGGGGAAACATTGGAGGTATTTACAAAGATCAGGAACGAGGCAAGGTTGCCTACTGTCTCCACTACTATTCAACATGTTACTGGTGGCATGAGTCAAAGCAGTTAGGTAGGAGAAATCAACTAAAGGCAAGAGAATTGGAAAAAAAGAAGTAAAACTATCTCTAATTGAAGATGATCTGATAGTATATCTAAAATCCTAGAGATTAATAACAATACTAACTCAAATGTTTAAAAAAATTAAACAAAGAAGAAGGACATGAACTTAACATACAGAAATCAACAGCCTTAATATACATAAATAATTAGAGGATATAAAGTAGAAAAAGCCCCACTTTAGGAACAATCTTAACAACAAGTGTGCAAAACTCTTACGAGGAAAACTTTAAAACACTTCTGAAAGTCACAAAAGTAGACTTGAATAATGAAAAGACATCTCTTTGTTCTTGGATAGGACAGGTCAACATCATAAAGATGTCAGTTCTACCTAACATCAATTTAATGCAATCTTTATTTTTAAAAGAACAAGCTTCCTTGTTGAGATAAACAAGTTAATAATAAAGTGTTTTTATTAAAAGTGAGAATAGGGCTTCCCTGGTGGCACAGTGGTTGAGAGTCCGCCTGCCGATGCAGGGGACACGGGTTTGTGCCCCGGTCTGGGAAGATCCCACATGCCGCGGAGCAGCTGGGCCCGTGAGCCATGGCCGCTG
>NW_020840504.1:0-3125 GCF_003676395.1 Aethalodelphis obliquidens | reverse complement strand
ATCCCACATGCCGCGGAGCAGCTGGGCCCGTGAGCCATGGCCGCTGAATCTGCGCGTCCGGAGCCTGTGCTCCACATCAGGAGAGGCCACAACAGTGAGAGGCCCGCATACCGCAAAAAAAAGAAAAAAATCACCACAAACTTGGTAGCTTAAACAACAAAAATTTATTCTTTCACAGTTGTGAGGGCCAGAAGTCTAATATCATTCCCCCTGGGCCAAAATCAGACGTCAGCAGGGCAATAATTCCTCTACAGGCTCTAAGGAAAAATTCATTCTTGTCTCTTCCAGCTTTTGGTGACTGGCCAGTGTTCCTTGGCTTGTGGTCACATCACTCCAATCTCTACCTTTGTGATCACACTGGCTTCTCTTCTGAGTGTGTCCAAATCTCCCTCTACTTCTCTCTTATAAGGACATTTGTGATTACACGTAGGGCCCATCAGATAATCCAAGATAATCTGCCCATCACAAAATCCTAAACTTCACTGCATCTCCAAAGTTTATTGCCATATAAGATAACTACTGACAGCTATAAACAGTTTTATGCTAACAAATTAGACAATTTAGATTAAATGGAAAAATTCTTACACATATTACCAAAACTGAATCAAGAAGAAAGACCTATAACAGCTAAAGAAATTTAGTTAGTAATTAAAGCTCTTCCTACCAAGCAAATCAAAACAAAAACAAAAAAACTTAGACCCAGATTGTTTCACTGGTGAATTCTATAGAATGCTTAAGAAATAATAACAATCCTTCACAAACTCAGGGAAAAAAAATAAAAAGAAGAGGAAAGAACACTTCCCAAGTTATTCTATGATGTCAGTATTACATTAATACCAAAGCCAGACAGACATCACAAGATGAGAAAACAACAAATCATTATCCCTTATGAATACAGAGGTAAAAATCCACCACAAAATATTAGTAAACTAAACTCAACAACATATTAAAAAGGTCCATATACTATGACAAAGTGGGATTTTTCCATCTGAAAATCAATGTAATAAAATTAATGTAAAAAGCCACATTAATAAATGTGTCCAGTAAAGGACAAAAATCACATGATCATTTCACTAGATGCAGAAAATGTATTTGACAAAATCCAAAATGTATTTTTAATAAAAAACTCTGAACAGACTAGGAATAGATGGGAAATTCTTCAACATCATACTCAATGGTGAAAGGCTGAATGTTTTCCCCTTAATATCAGTAAGGCAAGAGTGTTCACTCTCTCTACTTTTAATCAACATTATACTAAAGGTTCTAACCAGTGCAGTCAGATAAGAAAAAGAAATAAAAAGTATCCAGATTTGAAAGAAAGAAGTAAAAATGTCTTTATTTGCAGGTGACAAATTCTGTATATAGAAATTCCTAAGAAATCCACTAAAAAAAAGAAGAAGAGGAAAGAAACTACTAGAACTAATAAATGAGTTCAGCAAGGTCTCAGGATACAAGGACAAAATATAAAAATCAATTGCATTTCCATATAATAGCAATGAACAACCTGGAAATGAAATTAAGAAAACAATTACATTAGAAATAGCAGCAAAATAATAAAATACTTAGGAGTAAATTTAAAAGAAGAAATGTGACTAGTACAATGAAAACTACAAAACATTCCTGAGTGAAATTAAAGATCTAAATGAATGGAAAACATTCCATGTTCTTGGCTAGAAAGATTCAATACTGTTAAGAAATCAATTCCCAAACTGATCTACAGAGCCTACAAAATATATAAACCACTAGCTAACTTAATCAGTATATGGGGATAAAATGCAAATAGGAAAGGACAAGACTTTTGAAAAATCATAAAGGACTATTTGCAGACCTGCAAATATATTTTAAAACCTAAATGAAATGTATAATTTCCTAAGGAAATACCATTTAACAAAATTGATCCTGTTAGTGGTAAACAGTTCAAACAGACCACTTTCCATAAAAGAAATAGAAGGAAGCTAGCAATGAGCTATCACCACAAAAAAGTGCCAGGCCCAGGTGGTTTCACAGGGAATTCTACCAAATTCAAAAACTAGGTATCCCATGGCACCACTAAAGAAAATTTTCTTATTTTTTTATGAAGCATAGCACTGATACCTAAACCCATAAAGAAAATTATAGATGAATATAACATAAATATTGATACAAAGATACTAAACAAAATAATAAAAACAGAATATCCAGCACCACAAAGAAAATAATATGCAATAACCAAGTGGGATTAATTCTAGGAATGTAAGTTGGTTCAATATTAGGAAATTTATTAATATAAAACACCACATCAACAGATGTAAGGAGAAGAATTATGCAATTATCTCCATACATGTTTAAATGGCCTCTGACAAAATTCAACACCCTTTCCTGTTAAAACACTCAAGAAAATAGGAATTAAGCCAGTCTTGAAGCTACTATTTCATTTGGTGGGGAAACATTGGAGGTATTTACAAAGATCAGGAACGAGGCAAGGTTGCCTACTGTCTCCACTACTATTCAACATGTTACTGGTGGCATGAGTCAAAGCAGTTAGGTAGGAGAAATCAACTAAAGGCAAGAGAATTGGAAAAAAAGAAGTAAAACTATCTCTAATTGAAGATGATCTGATAGTATATCTAAAATCCTAGAGATTAATAACAATACTAACTCAAATGTTTAAAAAAATTAAACAAAGAAGAAGGACATGAACTTAACATACAGAAATCAACAGCCTTAATATACATAAATAATTAGAGGATATAAAGTAGAAAAAGCCCCACTTTAGGAACAATCTTAACAACAAGTGTGCAAAACTCTTACGAGGAAAACTTTAAAACACTTCTGAAAGTCACAAAAGTAGACTTGAATAATGAAAAGACATCTCTTTGTTCTTGGATAGGACAGGTCAACATCATAAAGATGTCAGTTCTACCTAACATCAATTTAATGCAATCTTTATTTTTAAAAGAACAAGCTTCCTTGTTGAGATAAACAAGTTAATAATAAAGTGTTTTTATTAAAAGTGAGAATAGGGCTTCCCTGGTGGCACAGTGGTTGAGAGTCCGCCTGCCGATGCAGGGGACACGGGTTTGTGCCCCGGTCTGGGAAGATCCCACATGCCGCGGAGCAGCTGGGCCCGTGAGCCATGGCCGCTG
>NW_020840503.1:518-3129 GCF_003676395.1 Aethalodelphis obliquidens | reverse complement strand
TTGAGGGTCCAGGTAAGGGGACGACAGAGGTGTAGGGTTAGAGAGTGTCAGAGGATGGCTTCGGATTGGGCGGCTTAGGCTTCTGAACGTGGACTGATGAGGGTCCAGGTTACGGGACGACAGATGTGTAGGATTAGAGTACGTGTCAGGGGACGGCTAGGATAGGGGCAGTGATTGGGGCAGTTTAAGGCTTAGGAACAGGGAGTGTTGAGGGTCCAGGTTAGGGAACGACAGAGTTGTAGTGTTAGCGTACGTGTCAGGGGACGGCATAGGATTGGGGGAGGGTCTGGCTTAGGAACAGGGACTGTTGAGGGTCCAGGTTAGGGGACAACAGAGCTGTAGGTTTACAGCACGTGTCTGCAGGTGATGGCTTAGGAACCGGGATCGTTGAGGGTCCAGGTTACGGGACGACAAAGGTGTAGGTTTAGAGTACGTGTCTGTCAGGAGATGGCTTAGGAACGGGGACTTTTGAGGGTGCAGCTTAAGGGAGACAGAGGTGTAGGGTTACAGTACGTGTCAGTGGATGGCTTAGGATTGGGCAGGGTTAGGATTAGCAACGGGGACTCTTGAGGGTCCAGGTAAGGGGACGAGAGAGGTGTAGAGATAGAGTACGTGTCATGAAACTGCTTAGGATTGGGGAAGTTTTAGGCTTAGGAACGGGGACTGTTGAGGGTCCAGGTTAGGGGACGACAGAGGTGTAGTGTTAGAGTACGTGTCAGGGGAAGGCTTAGGAACGGGGACTCTTGAGGGTCCAGGTTAAGAGACGACAGATGTGTAGTGTTAGAGTACGTGTCAGGCGACGGCGTAGGACAGGGGCAGTGTTATGCTTAGGAACGGGGACTCTTGATGGTCCAGGTTAGTGGACGACAGAAGTGTAGGTTTAGAATACGTGTCAGGGGACACCTTAGGAATGGGGTTAGTGTTAGCCTTAGGAACGGGGACTGTTGAGGGTCCATCTTAGGGGACGACAGAGGTGTAGGGTTAGATTATGTGTCAGGGGATGGCGTAGGAACGGGGACTGTTGAGGGTCCAGTTTAGCGGACGACAGATGTGTAGGGTTAGACTACATGTCAGGGGACGGCTTAGGAATGGGGAATGCTGATGGTCCAGGTTAGGGGACGACAGAGGTATAGGGTTAGAGTACGTGTCAGGGGACGGCTTAGGATTGGGGCAGGGGTAGCCTTAGGAACGGGGACTGTTGAGGGTCCAGGTTAGGGGACGACAGAGGTGTAGGTTTAGAGTACGTGACAGGGGACTGCTTAGGACTGGGGTAGGTTTAGGCTTAGGAACGGGGACTGTTGAGGGTCCAGGTTAGGGGAAGACAGAGGTGTAGGTTTAGTGTACGTGTCTGGGGATGGCTTAGGATTGGGGCAGGGATTGGGCAGGGTTAGGCTTAGGATCGGGGACTGTTGAGTGTCCAGGTTAGGGGACGACAGATGTGTAGGTTTACAGTACGTTTCAGGGGACGGCTTAGGAACGGGGACTTTTGAGGTTCCAGTTTAGGGGACGACTGAGGTTTAGGGTTAGAGTACGTGTCGGGGGACGGCTTAGGATTGGGGAGCCTTAGGCTTCAGAACGTGGACTGTTGAGGGTCCAGGTAAGGGGACGACAGATGTGTAGGATTAGAGTACGTGTCAGGGGACTGCTTAGGATTAGGGCAGGGATTGGGGCAGGGTTAGGCTTAGGAACAGGGAGTGTTGAGGTCCAGGTTAGGGAACAACAGAGGTGTAGCGTTAGCGTACGTGTCAGGGGACGGCATAGGATTGGGGCAGGTTTTGGCTTAGGAACAGGGACTGTTGAGGGTCCAGGTTACGGGACGACAGACGTGTAGGGTTAGAGTACGTGTCAGTGGACGGCTTAGGATTGGGCAGGGTTAGGATTAGCAACAGGGAGTCTTGAGGGTCCAGGTTAGGGGACGACAGAGGTGTAGAGATAGAGTACGTGTCATGGGACTGCTTACGATTGGGGAAGTTTTAGGTTTAGGAATGGGGACTGTTGAGGGTACAGATTAGGGGATGACAGAGGTGTATGTTTAGAGTACGTGTCAGGGGACGGCTTAGAATAGGGGCAAGGTTAGGCATAGGAACGTGGAGTGTTGCATTTCCAGGTTAGGGGATGACGGAGGTGTAGGGTTAGAGTACGTTTTAGGGGATGGCTTAGGAAAGGGGACTGTTGAGGGTCCAGGTTAGGGGACGACAGAGGTGTAGTGTTAGAGTAGGTGTCAGGGGAAGGCTTAGGAACGGGGACTCTTGAGGGTCCAGGTTAGGAGACGACAGAGGTGTAGGGTTAGAGAACGTGTCAGGTGACTGCTTAGGATTGGGGCAGGGTTAGGCTTAGGAACAGGGACTGTTGAGGGTCCAAGTTAGGGGACGACAAAGGTGTAGGGTTAGAGTACGAGTCAGGGGACTGGTTAGGATTTGGGCAGGGATTGGGGCAGTGCTAGGCTTCGGAACGGGGACTGTTGAGGGGCCAGGTTAGGGCACGACAGAGATTTAGGTTTACATTACGTGTCTGTCTGGAGACGGCTTAGGAACTTGGACGGTTGAGGGTCCAGGTTACGGCATGACAGAGGTGTAGGCTTATAGTACGTGTCTGTCAGGGGACGGTTTAG
>NW_020840503.1:0-418 GCF_003676395.1 Aethalodelphis obliquidens | reverse complement strand
GTTTATAGTACGTGTCAAGGGACGCCTTAGGATTATGGCAGGGATTGAGGCAGGATTAGGCTTAGGAACGGGGACTGTTGAGGGGCCAGGTTAGGGGACGACAGAGGTGTCGGGGTAGAGTATGTGTCAGGGGACGGCTTACGAACGGGGACGGTTGAGGGTCCAAGTTAGGGGACGACAGATGTGTAGGGTTACATTACGTGTCTCTCAGGGGACGGCTTAGGAACGTGGACCGTTGAGGGTCCAGGTTACGGGATGACAGAGGTGTAGGCTTCTAGTACGTGTCTGTCAGGGGATGGTTTAGGAACGGGGACTGTTGAGGGTCCAGGTTAGGGGATGACAGAGGTGTAGGTTTATAGTACGTGTCAGAAGATGGCTTAGGATTATGGCAGGGATTGGGGCAGGGTTAGGCTTAGGA
>NW_020840502.1:0-3129 GCF_003676395.1 Aethalodelphis obliquidens | reverse complement strand
CACAGGCTGAGAGGTTGGGCAGAGCTGAGCTAGAATGCAGCTCGCAGGCGCGTGCCGTGGGCAATGACGTCACCGCTCCAACTCTCAGCTTGCCCGTCTGTGAAATGGGGACAGGCATCGTGTTGACGTCACTGAGTCGTGAGGAGTGGACGGACAATCCCGCTAAAGCGGCACAGACAGCACAGCCTCCATCAGGGGGCGCTCGTTCCCCGTCTCACCTCGAGCCCCGCGCCGCCTGGGCGCCCCTCCTTTGGGCTCATCTCAGCACCACCTTCTCCTGTCTGCATCCTCAGCTCTTCTAGAACAGAGCTGAAGACTTTCCTCCACGACCTCTGTCTGGCCAACCCAGAGTCAGGCCCTGGCGCCCCACCCCAGCCGGGCCCCACCTCCCAGGGGAGAGACCCGTTAGTCCAGCCACGTCGTGCATGTTTACTGAGCACAGACCGCACCCACGCTGCTCTGAGCAGTGGGATTACACGCGTGAGGGAAACGGGAAAAGCCCACCTTGTAGAGAACATCCTGCAATGAGCTCACATGCAGAAGAATCACACATTCTCAGTCTCCCCTCCAACCCACCGGCCCTCTTGGGAACGGGGGGAGGGGCCCTGGCTCCTGGGGAGGAGACTGAAGCAGAACGGAGCTCAGGAGATGCTGTCCCGGGCCGGCTTCATTCTGGAGCAGCGTGTTTTGATCTGCAGGTTCTCAGAGGTCATTGGACTGCCCAGCTGTGGCCCCCAGCCCGGTGGGAATGAGTCCGTGGCCCTACTCTGAGGTCAGCGAGCTGGCTCACTCCTGATTCCTTGCGGGATGAGGGGTGCTTGTGTGTCTCCATGGAGCGCTCGAATTCCCTGGGGAGGGCACAGTTGGTGGACCCGTGACACTGTCACGCCTGTGGATCCCAGCACTCTGGTTTGGATAAAGCTCACCTCCCTCTGGCCCTGGAAGACTTTACCCAGCCTCTCCTTCCTACCCCCAGCCCAGCCAGAGCCCTGCATCTCTGTCTGCCCAGGGGTCCTGGCTGGAGTCACCTGGGGTCTGTTTCTCTGAGCATCTGTCACAGGTCAGACAGGTGGGGCTCTCACTCCCCATGTAATTCTGTAATATATTTTGATAAGATACAGCCAAAGATTACGTGTGCATGTGCCAGTGTGAGTGTGTATTAATGTGTGTGCCACTGTTGATACAATAACTGAATTCAAGCATTTGCATTGATCCTACAATGAATAATAATGATGTCACACAATTTTCATGCTCCTACTGTCTGCCAGGTGATGTACTAAGCATAGATAGATAAACAGATGATAGAGAGATAAATAGATGATAGGGAAAGTATTTTCATTTATTCACCTCAACAACTTACAGATAAATAAAGTGTGGTACGGGTGAATTCTACATAGCAGTGAACGAACAAATGAGCCACCACTACAGTCTTTACCTCACTGAGAAGAGCATATGTTGAATAAAATATGCAAATCGCAGACGAGCATGGGCTGGGTGACTTTGTCATGTAAGTGAACAGTGAGTGACAGCGATAAACTATTTATGTTAAGGGTCCGTGAAAAGATGGAAAAGTAAAAATAAGATCAAGGAACTGATAGATGCAAAGTGAAGGATGAGGGAAGAGGGGGTTGAATTTGGGAGGCGCTCAGGAGGGGTCTGAACACCACCCACTGCGGGGTGCGCCAGCCACATGGGGCTGTGTCCATTTAAACTTAACCCAAACTTGAATAAAATTACAGGTTCATTTCCTCAATCACAGGACTCACGTTTTCAGTGCTCTGTGGGCCCCCGTGTGGAGTGCTGTGCCGGGAGAGCAGATACAGGTCATCTCATCGCTGCAGGAAGTTCGGACAACACCGTCCTAGGACTTGACCTGGGAGGGAATGCACAGGTATGTTTAATTCTCTAATGTACACAAGCCATTTTATACAAGGTGTGACGACACTTCTCAATTCAAACTATATTTCTGGAATACAGGAGGTGACGGTGTGATGGATAGACACAGGTTCTAGCTCTAGGATGACGGGGACGGGTCCTCTGAAGAGCTGACTTTTCAGCTGAGAGCCTCGTGTTGAGGAGAAGCCCGCACGTGCAGAGCTGGGTAGAAGGGTGTCCTGGCAGAGGGAACAGCATGTGCAATGGTCCCACTGTGATCCAGGACCAGAAAGAGGTCCCAGGGGCGGAGTCCTTAGGAGTGAAGGGCGGAGACGTCCAAGGTGAGCTCACAAGACTCTCAGGGGTCTCTGCACCCTCAGCTCAGGTCACCCCTTCCTTCTCCCCTGCCCATGGCCACGGAGGCAGCAGTGATGGCAGACGGGAGGCGTGGAGCTCAGGTGCGGTTCCTTCCTGGTCCCACCTGGGACCTCGTCTCCCCTCTGTCCTCTCATGGCGGGTCCTGGATGGTCAGGGCCCAGCGTTCAAAGTGGCCTTAGACCTGACTCCCCAGGGCGATTACGTTACTAAATTAACCTAACCTCATCATCCCATCTGCACTAGTGTGGAGACCACAGGTGGGGGTTGCTATGGCACCATCACCATGCTACCCGGGCATCCAATGACTTACATCTATTGTGTGTCTGTGGAGGGCAGTAAACAGCATCAGTATCAGCGCTGCAGGATGCCTGCGGGATGTGAGCCTCTGCCTCACCTCTGTCCCCTGATCCCCCCTCCTGGGGACATCCAGGGCCCCTAACCTCCTCTCTACTTGCGCCTGGGGCCACAGGACCAGGTGTGCACTGCAGGGTCCCTCTCGTCTATTCTCCCGGGACCATGCCTGTGCCCCCTCCGTGCCCCACAGAGGGCTTCCACCTGCATCTTCCATCCAATTAATTAATTGGATGTGCCCGGCCTCCTGCCAGCTGCTCTGAGGGCATCTCTCCGGCAATCCCCACAGAGACCCTACAGCGCAGGCCTGTCCTCAGCCCCATTCTCCTGACCGGGAAGCCGAGGCTCAGACCTGCCCAAGCCACACGCCAGTGTCCGAGCCCCGGCCCCGCCAGGCTGAGCCCAGAGCCCCGCTCAGAGCAGATGCCCTCCTGCACTGATGGAGTTAGAGGAAAATGAGCAGATACTGTGGGACCCGCTCTGCTCTTCTCTCTGGAAACAGCGCTGTCACTGGAGCTCCTGGCC
>NW_020840501.1:0-3129 GCF_003676395.1 Aethalodelphis obliquidens | reverse complement strand
TCTTCTATGGGAGTGGTTCCTGGTGCCCTCAAACAATTACAATAATAACATCAAAGATCACTGATCACAGGCCAGCATAATAAATATAATAATATGAAAAGTTTGAAATATTGTGAGAATTACCAAACTCTGATACAGTGTATGGTCAGGCCACTCAGGATGGCTGTTCTCTTGTTCTCTTGTACATCCCCTGTCCCACCAAGGCCTGCTTCACCTACACAAGACTGACCTGCTACATACTTGCCCCCAGCCCTAGTTAGTGATTGTTCTTATCAGGGAGGATGTGAGGGGTGTGCCCTCTACTGGTTTCCCTGGTAACTAATGAGCCCACCTGATGTCAATTCCCCTATAACTGGTAATATACCCCCTGGCCCCCCCGCACACGGCGGGGTGCCGCTCCAGGATCTTGCTTCAGATGTGTAAGCTTCCCCATCCATTACACCACCGATGCCTCTGTTGCTGACTCCGAGCCTTTCTTCTGTCTTGAAGCTGGGCAAGCACAGGCCTTGTAGGCCTGCGGGGTGCAGCCCAACACACAGAGACATGAAGTGAGCAAATGCTGTTGGAAAAGTGGCGCTGGTGACTTGCTCACTGCAGGGTTGGCACAAACCTTCAATTAGTAAAAAATGCAGTATCTTCAAAATGCAATAAGACGCGGTACACCTGCACAGGTCGACACCAATTACTTAGTTGAACCTTTGTCTAAAACTCTAGGAAGAGAGGGGTGAAATCAAACAGTGTCTATTTCAGCTCCTTGGGGGAAGGTGTAAGATTACAGTGGGTAAAACTATTGTTTCCTTCTCTTTTCTGGAGCTCTCCCATCTCTCCCAGGCTGGCCATTCTGTGTAGCAGGAGACAGATGATCGCAGGCAAAACCCAGGCTTTTTCTCCCACCCTCCCGTCCTTCTTTCTTTACCATTAATATTGCGATCATCAGATTACAATATTCCCATGTTTGGATTTCCCCTGCGACCCCATTCACTCAACTCTGACTCTACCGCGGGCACCGTCAGACCCCACAGGTTAGTGCTCAGTCCTGCACGCCCGCCCCCTCCTTAAGATGCCAATCTCGAGTCCAGGTTGTCACCTGTGTTTCTGACCGACTGGCTACAGATTGGATGTTCTAATGATCCCCCACTCGGGTTTGATTAATTTGCTAGAGCGGCTCACGGAACTCACAGGAACACTTTCCTTACTAGACTACTGGGTGTAACTCTGGAACAGCCAGACGGAGGAGACACAAAGGGCGAGTGTGTGGGAAGGGCGTGGAGCTTCCGTGTCCTCTCCGATGGGGACACTCTCCCCAAATCTCCGTGTATTCACCAGCGTGGAGGCTCTCTGAACCTCATCATTTTGGGGTGTTATGGAGGCTTCATTAAACAGGCACGATTGATTACATCATGGGCCATTGCAGTAGGTGAAACCGCCAGCCCCTCTCGGCTCCCAGGACGTGGGGGATGCGGTGGTACCGGAAATTCCAACTGCCTATTAACATGGTTGCTTCTCCTGGTAACCAGCCCCCATCCTTAGGTTCAGTCCAAAAGCCAACCTTTAACATAACAAAACACACATCTGCGGCTATCATCACTTAGGAAATTCGAAGGATTTTAAGAGTTCTGTGCCAGAAATATAAAATTAGGAAAATGAATGAATGTGTTTTCTTTTGTTTTCTTCCAAGTGTACGGGTTTATTGAGGGCATGGGGGTCTACAGGACAGCCCCAGGTGGCTGTGGAGAAGGCCCGCCATCGGCCTAGAGGGCCGCGGCCCCGGGGGCAGCCGGGGATGGGGTCTCCAAAACCTGGGTTTACTTGAAAGTGTGACTCTCCGCTCCACCGCGCCCAAAGCCTCTGGGTCCGAACATGGCCCAGTAGCACGGTTGGTTGCAATAGGGCTTGCCTTCATGCTTAGTGTGTCCCTTCCCCCCGAGGTCAGCGTCTTTCCACATTTCTCACACTTCAGGCAAGGCCATGCCAGTCCTTCCCCAGGAGGTCACCCGCTCAGCCAAGTACACCTCCTTGTCACACTTGGGGCACTTGGGCACGGTGGCGCCGGGTCCGGGGCGGGTGGCTGGGCGGGAGCACACCGGAGCGCGGGACTCGGAAAATGAATACGTTTAAATGCAATTTATAATAGCATCAGGATAAAATATTTAGGTATCAATTTAAAGAAAGTGCGCCACATAAGTACACAGAAATTATATAGTTTTGCTTAGAGTTTCAATCTCTTTGGTAAAGTATTCCTTCTGTTCATTCATAGTATTCCTGAGCTCGTTATACCGCCTTTCTGAATTTTCTTGGAGCTTGTGGCGTTTCCTCATGAGCTGTTTTGAAATCTCTATCAGTTATGTCACAGTATTCCATGACCTTAAGTTTGGTTTCTGGAGAACTGTCCTTTACTTTTCGTGATGCAGTGTTACTGTGGTTCTTCGTGTGCTTGCTGTGCTGTTCCTCTGCCAGCACTGATGAAGTGGGGAGCACTTTTCTGCTTCATTCTAACCATTCAACAAATTAGAGAGCAGAGGCTTTTCTCTTCTCTTCCAGTAGGTGGCGCTAGAGCACAGGTTTGGGGTTCTCCTACCTGCGTTACCAGCTTGGGAGAGTTGGCACTTTCCACCCCCATCAGGGGTGTGGTCCCGTGCCCTCTTATTGCTTCTTGTGCCTCCAGGGATTTTGCTGCCTTGTTGCTGCCTGTGCCACTGGCATCACTGCCTGTGACCTGGGATAGTGGGCTCTTCCCTCGTGTCCGGGATCCCCTGAACCACGGGGGAAGAGGGGGGCGTGGGTAGCTGGGGTGGTGCAGGCGCCTCTGCCATGTCCCGTGCTGTAAGGTTCTCCGGCTCTGCTGCTGCCAGTGGGTGGCTGGAGGGGCCAAAGTCATGGGCGTCTCAGGGGCTGGTGGCTGGGGCCCCAGGACCCACTTCTGCTGCTGCCTAGTTACCTGGGGCCCTGGGCACTGCTGAGGCTGGAAGGCTGGATTCCTGTGTCCTGTTGCGGCTGCTACTGGGTGTTCTGGGGCTTCCAGCTCAGTGGCCGCAGGTGGAGAACAGGATCGCAGGCTCCGCCTCTGCTCTTCCCTCGATTCAGCCTCGTCTCTGTGTCCCAGTCCACCCACCTTTCCATGCACACTGG
>NW_020840500.1:0-3131 GCF_003676395.1 Aethalodelphis obliquidens | reverse complement strand
AGTTTTCTGCATACAGGTCTTCTGTCTCCCTAGGTAGGTTTATTCCTAGGTATTTTATTCTTTATGTTGCAATGGTAAGTGGGAGTGTTTCCTTAATTTCTCTTTCAGATTTTTCATCATTAGTGTATACGAATGCAAGAGATTTCTGTGCATTAATTTTGTATCTTGCAACTTTACCAAATTCATTGATTAGCTCTAGTAGTTTTCTGGTGGCATTTTTAGGATTCTCTATGTATAGTATCATGTCATCTGCAAACAGTGACAGTTTTACTTCTTCTTTTCCAATTTGTATTCCTTTTATTTCTTTTTCTTCTCTGATTGCCGTGGCTAGGACTTCCAAAGCTATGTTGAATAATAGTGGTGAGAGTGGACATCCTTGTCTTATTCCTGATCTTAGAGGAAATGCTTTCAGTGTTTCACCATTGAGAATGATGTTTGCTGTGGGTTTGTCATATATGGCCTTTATTATATTGAGGTAGGTTCCCTCTATGCCCTTTCTGGAGAGTTTTTATCATAAATGGGTGTTGAATTTTGTCAAAAGCTTTTTCTGCATCTATTGAGATGATCATATGGTTTTTATTCTTCAATTTGTTAATATGGTGTATCACATTGATTGATTTGCATATATTGAAGAATCCTTGAATCCCTGGGATAAATCCCACTTGATCATGGTGTATGATCCTTTTAATGTGTTGTTGGATTCTGTTTGCTAGTATTTTGTTGAGGATTTTTGCATCTATGTTCATCAGTGATATTGGTCTGTAATTTTCTTTTTTTGTAGTATCTTTGTCTGGTTTTGGTATCAGGGTGATGGTGGCCTCCCAGAATGAGTTTGGGAGTGTTCCTTCTTCCGCAGTTTTTTGGAAGAGTTTGAGAAGGATGGGTGTTAGCTCTTCTCTAAATGTTTGATAGAATTCACCTGTGAAGCCATCTGGTCCAGGACTTTTGCTTGTTGGAAGATTTTTAATCACAGTTTCAATTTCATTACTTGTGATTGGTCTTTTTATATTTTCTGTTTCTTTCTGGTTCAGTCTTGGAAGGTTATATCTTTCTAAGAATTTGTCCATTTCTTCCAGGTTGTCCATTTCATTGGCATAGAGTTGCTTGTAATAGTCTCTTAGGATGCTTTGTATTTCTGTGGTGTCTGTTGTAACTTCTCCTTTTTCATTTCTAATTTTATTGATTTGAGTCCTCTCGCTCTTTTTCTTGATGAGTCTGGCTAATGGTTTATCTATTTTGTTTATCTTCTCAAAGAACCAGCTTTTAGTTTTATTGATCTTTGCTACTGTTTTCTTTGTTTCTACTTCATTTATTTCTGCTCTGATCTTTATGATTTCTTTCCTTCTGCGAACTTTGGGTTTTGTTTATTCTTCTTTCTCTAGTTCCTTTAGGTGTAAGGTGAGATTGCTTTTTTGAGATTTTTCTTGTTTCTTGAGGTAGGCTTGTGTAGCTATAAACTTCCCTCTTAGAACTGCTTTTGCTGCATCCCATAGGTTTTGGATCATCGTGTTTTCATTGTCATTTGTCTCTAGGTATTTTTTGATTTCCTCTGATTTCTTCAGTGATCTCTTGGTTATTTAGTAACGTATTGTTTAGCCTCTGTGTGTTTGTGTTTTTTACATTTTTTCCCTATAATTCATTTCTAATATCATAGCGTTGTGGTCAGAAAAGATGCTTGATATGATTTCAATATTCTTAAATTTACTGAGGCTTGATTTGTGACCCAGGATGTGATCTATCCTGGAGAATGTTCTGTGTGCACTTGAGAAGAAAGTGTAATCTGCTGTTTTTGGATGGAATGTCCTATAAATATCAATTAAATCTATCTGGTCTGTTGTGTCACTTAAAGCTTCTGTTTCCTTATTTATTTTCATTTTGGATGATCTGTCCATTGGTGTAAGTGAGGTGTTAAAGTCCCCCCCTATTATTGTGTTACTGTCGATTTCCTCTTTTATAGCTGTTAGCAGTTGCCTTATGTATTGAAGTGCTCCTATGTTGGGTGCATATATAATTGTTATATCTTCTTCTTGGATTGATCCCTTGATCATTATGTTGTGTCCTTCCTTGTCTCTTGTAACATTCTTAAAGTCTTTTATCTGATATGAGTATTGCTACTCCAGCTTTCTTTTGATTTCCATTTGCATGGAATATCTTTTTCCATCCCCTCACTTTCAATCTGTATGTGTCCCTAGGTCTGAAGTGGTCTCTTGTAGACAGCATATATATGGGTCTTGTTTCTGTATCCATTCAGCAAGCCTGTGTCTTTTGGTTGGAGCATTTAATCCATTCACATTTAAGGTAATTATTGATATGTATGTTCCTATGACCATTTTCTTAATTGTTTTGGGTTTGTTTTTGTAGGTCCTTTTCTCCTCTTTTGTTTCCCACTTAGAGAAGTTCCTTTAGCATTTGTTGTAGAGCTGGTTTGGTGGTGCTGAATTCTCTCAGCTTTTGCTTATCTGCAAACGTTTTAGTTTCTCCATCGAATCTGAATGAGACCCTTGCAGGGTAGAGTAATCTTGGTTGTAGGTTCTTCCCTTTCATCACTTTAAGTATATCATGCCACTCCCTTCTGGCTTGTAGAGTTTCTGCTGAGAAATCAGCTGTTAACCTTATGGGAGTTCCCTTGTATGTTATTTGTCATTTTTCCCTTGCTGCTTTCAGTAATTTTTCTTTGTCTTTAATTTTTGCCAGTTTGATTACTATGTGTCTCAGCATGTTTTTCTTTGGGTTTATCCTGCCTGGGATTCTCTGTGCTTCCTGGACTTGGGTGGCTATTTCCTTTCCCTTGTTAGGGAAGTTTTCAACTATTATCTCTTCAAATATTTTCTCTGGTCCTTTCTCTCTTCTCCTTCTGGGACCCCTATAATGCGAATGTTGTTGCGTTTAATGTTGTCCCAGAGGTCTCTTAGGCTGTCTTCATTTCTTTTCATTCTTTTTTCTTTATTCTGTTTTGCAGCAGTGAATTCCACCATTCTGTCTTCCAGGTCACTTATCCGTTCTTCTGCCTCAGTTATTCTGTTATTGATTCCTTCTTGTGTAGTTTTCATTTCAGTTATTGTATTGTTCATCTCTGTTTGTTTGTTCTTTAATTCTTCTAGGTCTTTGTTAAACATTTCTTGCATCTTCTC
>NW_020840499.1:0-3132 GCF_003676395.1 Aethalodelphis obliquidens | reverse complement strand
TGTAGGACAGACTCTAAGTCCATCCCCCTCACTACAAATAACTCAGTTTTGTTTCTTTTTATGGCGAGTAATATTCCATTGTATATATGCGCCAGATATTCTTTATCCATTCATCTGTTGATGGACACTTAGGTTGCTTCCATGTCCTGGCTATTGTAAGTAGAACTGCAATGAACATTGTTGTATATAACTCTTTTTGAATTATGGTTTTCTCAGGGCAAATGCCCAGTAGTTGGATTGCTGGGTCGTATGGTACTTCTATTCTTAGTTTTTTAAGGAACCTCTATACTGTTATCCCTAGTGGCCATAGCAATTTACATTCCCAGCAACAGTGCAAGAGCGTTCCCTTTTCTCCAGTAAATGCCTCTCCAGCATTTATTGTTTGTAGATGTTTTGATGATGGCCATTCTGACTGCTGGGAGGTGCTACCTCACTGTAGCTTTGATTTGCGTTTCTCTAATGGTTAGTGATGTTCAGCATCCTTTCATGTGTCTGTTGGCCACCTGCATATCTTCTCTGGAGCAATGTCTATTTAGGTCTCTGCCCGTTTCTGGGTTGGGCTGTTTGTTTTTTTGATATTGAGCTGCACGAGCTGCTTGTAAATTTTGGAGATTAATCTTTTGTCATTTGCTTCATTTGAAAACATTTTCTCCCATTCTGAGGGTTGTCGTTTGGTCTTGTTTATGTTTTCCTTTGCTGTGCAAAAGCTTTGAAGTTTCATTAGGTCCCATTTGTTTATTTTTGTTTTTATTTCCACTTCTCTAGGAGGTGGGTCAAAAAGGATCTTGCTGTGATTTATGTCATAGAGTGTTCTGCCTATGTTTTCCTCTAATAATTTTATAGTGTCTGGTCTATCATTTAGATCTCTGATCCATTTTGAGTTTATTTTTGTGTATGGTGTTATGGAGTGTTCTAATTTCATTCTTTTACGTGTAGTTGTCCAGTTTTCCCAGCACCACTTACTGAAGAGACTGTCTTTTCTTCATTATATATCTTTGTCTCCTTTGTCATAGATGAGTTAGCCATAGGTACGTAGGTTTATCTCTGGGCTTTCTATCTTGTTCAATTGATCTATATTTCTGTTTTTGTGCCAGTACCATATAGTCTTGATTAATGTAGCTTTGTAGTATAATCTGAAGTCAGGAAGTCTGATTCCTCCAGCTCTTTTAATTTCCCTCAAGACTGCTTTGGCTATTCGGGGTCTTTTGTGTCTCCATACAAATTTTAAGATTTTTTTGTTCTAGTTCTGTAGAAAATGCCAGTGGTATTTGATAGGGATTGCATTGAATCTGTAGCTTGCTTTGGGTACTATAGTCATTTTCACAATATTGATTCTTCTAATCCAAGAACATGGTTTATACCTCCATATGTTTATATCATCTTTGATTTCTTTCAGCAGTGTCTTATAGTTTTCTGAGTACAGGTCTTTTACCTCCTTATGTAGGTTCATTCCTCCATATTTTATTCTTTTTGTTGCAATGGTGAATGAGATTGTTTCCTTAATTTCTCTTTCTGATCTTTCATTGTTAGTGTATAGGAATGCAAGAGATTTCTGTGCATTAATTTTGTATCCTGCAACTTTACCAAATTCATTGATTAGCTCTGGTAGTTTTCTGGTGGCATCTTTAGGATTCACTATGTGTAGTATCGTGTCATTTGCAAACAATGGCAATTTTACTTCTTCTTTTCCAATTTGTATTCCTTTTATTTCTTTTTCTTCTCTGATTACTGTGTCTAGGACTTCCAAAAACTATGTTGAGTAATAGTGGTGAGAGTGGACATCCTTGTCTTGTTCCTGATCTTAGAGGAAATGCTTTTAGTTTTTCACAATTGAGACTGATGTTTGCTGTGGGTTTGTCATATACTGCCTTTATTATGTTGAGGTAGATTCCCTCTATGCCCACTTTTTGGAGACTTTTAATCATAAATTGGTGTTGAATTTTGTCGAAAGCTTTTCCTGCATCTATTGGGATGATCATATTTTTATTCTACAATTTGTTAATATGGTGTATCACATTGATTGATTTGTGTATATTGAAGAATTCTTGCATCCCTGGGATAAACCCCACCTGATCATGGTGCATGATCCTTTTAATGTGTTGTTTAATTCTGTTTCCTAGTATTTTGTTGAGGATTTTTACATCTATATTAATCAGTGATATTGATCTCTAATTTTCTTTTTCTGTAGTATCTTTGTCTGGTTTTGGTATCAGGGTGATTGTGGCCTCATATAATGAGTTTGGGAGTGTTCCTTCCCCTGAAAAGTTCTGAAGAGTTTGAGAAGATTGGGTGTTAGCTCTTGTCTAAATGTTTGATAGAATTCACCTCTGATGCCATCTAGTTCTGGACTTTTGTTTGTTGGAAGATTTTTAATCACACTTTCAATTTCATTACTTGTGATTGGTCTGTTCATATTTTCTATTTCTTCCCGGTTCAGTCTTGGAAGGTTATACCTTTCTAAGAATTTGTCCATTTCTTCCAGGTTGTCCATTTTATTGGCATAGAGTTGCTTGTAGAGGTCTCTTAGGATGCTTTGTATTTCTGTGGTGTCTGTTACAACTTCTCCTTTTTCATTTCTAATTTTATTGATTTGAGTCCTCTCCCTCTTTTACTTGAGTCTGGCTAAAGGTTTATCATTTTTGTTTATCTTCTCAAAGAACCAGCTTTTAGTTTTATTGATCTTTGCTATTGTTTTTATTTCATTTATTTCTGCTCTGATCTTTATGATTTCTTTCCTTCTATTAACTTTGGGTTTTGTTCTTCATTCTCTAGTTCCTTTAGGTGTAGGGTTAGATTGTTTATTTGAGATTTTTCTGGTTTCTTGAGGTAGGCTTTTATTGCTATAAACTTCCCTCTTAGAACTGTTTTTGCTGCATCCCATAGGTTTTGGATCATCGTGTTTTTGTTGTCATTTGTCTCTAGGTATTTTTTAATTTCCTCTTTGATTTCCTCAGTGATCTCTTGGTTATTTAGAAATGTATTGTTTAGCCTCCATGTGTTTGTTTTTTACGTTATTTTCCCTGTAATTGATTTCTAATCTCATAGCATTGTGGTCGGAACAGCTGCTTGATATGATTTCAGTTTTCTTAAATTTACTGAGGCTTTATTTGTGACCCAAGATGTGATCTATCC
>NW_020840498.1:0-3135 GCF_003676395.1 Aethalodelphis obliquidens | reverse complement strand
CCTTAAATTCCATATATATGTGTTAGCATACGGTATTTGTCTTTGTCTTTCTGACTTACTTCACTCTGTATGACAGACTCTAGGTCTATCCACCTCATTACAAATAGCTCAATTTCGTTTCTTTTTATGGCTGAGTAATATTCCATTGTATATATGTGCCACATCTTCTTTATCCATTCATCCGATGATGGGCATTTAGGTTGTTTCCATCTCTGGGCTATTGTAAATAGAGCTGCAATGAACATTTTGGTACATGACTCTTTTTGAATTTTGGTTTTCTCAGGGTATATGCCCAGTAGTGGGATTGCTGGGTCATATGGTAGTTCTATTTGTAGTTTTTTAAGGAACCTCCATACTGTTCTCCATAGTGGCTGAACCAATTCACATTCCCACCAGCAGTGCAAGAGTGTTCCCTTTTCTCCACACCCTCTCCAGCATTTATTGTTTCTAGGTTTTTTGATGATGGCCATTCTGACTGGTGTGAGATGATATCTCATTGTAGTTTTGATTTGCATTTCTCTAATGATTAATGATGTTGAGCATTCTTTCATGTGTTTGTTGGCACTCTGTATATCTTCTTTGGAGAAATGTCTATTTAGGTCTTCTGCCCATTTTTGGATTGGGTTGTTTGTTTTCTTGTTATTGAGCTGCATGAGCTGCTTGTAAATTTTGGAGATTAATCCTTTGTCATTTGCTTCATTTGCAAATATTTTCTCCCATTCTGAAGGTTGTCTTTTGGTCTTGTTTATGGTTTCCTTTACTGTACAAAAGCTTTGAAGTTTCATTAGGTCCCATTTGTTTATTTTTGTTTTTATTTCCATTACTCTAGGAGGTGGGTCAGAAAGGATCTTGCTGTGATTTATGTCACAGAGTGTTCTGCCTATGTTTTCCTCTAAGAGTTTGATAGTTTCTGGCCTTACATTTAGGTCTTTAATCCATTTTGAGCTTATTTTTGTGTATGGTGTTAGGGAGTGATCTAATCTCATACTTTTACATGTAGCTGTCCAGTTTTCCCAGCACCACTTATTGAAGAGGCTGTCCTTTCTCCACTGTGCATTACTGCCACCTTTATCAAAGATAAGGTGTCCATATGTGAATGGGTTTATCTCTGGGCTTTCTATCCTGTTCCATTGATCTATATTTCTGTTTTTGTGCCAGTACCATACCGTCTTGATAACTGTAGCTTTGTAGTATAGTCTGAAGTCAGGGAGCCTGAATCCTTCAGTTCCTTCTTTCATTCTCAAGATTGCTTTGGCTATTCGGGGTCTTTTGTGTTTCCATACAAATTGCAAAATTTTTTGTTCTAGTTCTGTGAAAAATGCCAGTGGTAGTTTGATAGGGATTGCATTGAATCTATAGATTGCTTTGGGTAGTAGAGTCATTTTCACAATGTTGATTCTTCCAATCCAAGAACATGGTATATCTCTCCATCTATTTGTATCATCTTTAATTTCTTTCATCAGTGTCTTATAATTTTCTGCATACAGGTCTTTTGTCTCCTTAGGTAGGTTTATTCCTAGATATTTGATTCTTTTTGTTGCAATGGTAAATGAAGTGTTTTCTTGATTTCACTTTCAGATTTTTCATCCTCAGTGTATAGGAATGCCAGAGATTTCTGTGCATTAATTTTGTACCCTGCTACTTTACCAAATTCATTGATTAGCTCTAGTAGTTTTCTGGTAGCATCTTTAGGATTCTCTGTGTATAGTATCATGTCATCTGCAAACAGGGACAGCTTTACTTCTTCTTTTCCGATTTGGATTCCTTTTATTTCCTTTTCTTCTCTGATTGCTGTGGCTAAAACTTCCAAAACTATGTTGAATAAGAGTGGTGAGAGTGGGCAACCTTGTCTTGTTCCTGATCTTAGTGGAAATGCTTTCAGTTTTTCACCATTGAGGACAATGTTGGCTGTGGGTTTGTCATATATGGCCTTTACTATGTTGAGGAAAGTTCCCTCTATGTCTACTTTCTGCAGGGTTTTTATCATAAATGGTGTTGAATTTTGTCAAAAGCTTTCTCTGCATCTATTGAGATGATCATATGGTTTTTCTCCTTCAATTTGTTAATATGGTGTATCACATTGATTGATTTGCGTATGTTGAAGAATCCTTGCATTCCTGGAATAAACCCCTCTTGATCATGGTGTATGATCCGTTTAATGTGCTGTTGGATTCTGTTTGCTAGTATTTTGTTGAGGATTTTTTTTTTAACATCTTTATTGGGGTATAATTGCTTTACAATGGTGTGTTAGTTTCTGCTTTATAACAAAGTGAATCAGTCATACATAAACATATGTTCCCATATGTCTCCCCTCTTGCGTCTCCCTCCCTCCCACCCTCACTATCCCACCCCTCCAGGCTGTCACAAAGCACCGAGCCAATATCCCTGTGCCATGCGGCTACTTCCCACTAGCTAGCTACCTTACTACGTTTGTTAGTGTGTATATGCCCATGACTCTCTCTCACCCTGTCACAGCTCACCCTTCCCCCTCCCCATAACCTCAAGTCCGTTCTCTAGGAGGTCTGCGTCTTTATTCCTGCTTTACCCCTAGGTTCTTCATGACATTTTTTCCCTTAAATTCCATATATATGTGTTAGCATACGGTATTTGTCTTTGTCTTTCTGACTTACTTCACTCTGTATGACAGACTCTAGGTCTATCCACCTCATTACAAATAGCTCAATTTCGTTTCTTTTTATGGCTGAGTAATATTCCATTGTATATATGTGCCACATCTTCTTTATCCATTCATCCGATGATGGGCATTTAGGTTGTTTCCATCTCTGGGCTATTGTAAATAGAGCTGCAATGAACATTTTGGTACATGACTCTTTTTGAATTTTGGTTTTCTCAGGGTATATGCCCAGTAGTGGGATTGCTGGGTCATATGGTAGTTCTATTTGTAGTTTTTTAAGGAACCTCCATACTGTTCTCCATAGTGGCTGAACCAATTCACATTCCCACCAGCAGTGCAAGAGTGTTCCCTTTTCTCCACACCCTCTCCAGCATTTATTGTTTCTAGGTTTTTTGATGATGGCCATTCTGACTGGTGTGAGATGATATCTCATTGTAGTTTTGATTTGCATTTCTCTAATGATTAATGATGTTGAGCATTCTTTCATGTGTTTGTTGGCA
>NW_020840497.1:0-3136 GCF_003676395.1 Aethalodelphis obliquidens | reverse complement strand
GGGGGGAGGAATGAGGTCGCCCACGGAGGTTCTGCCATGAAAGATCTAAAGACGCACGCTGCCGAGGAGCTTGTTCCTCACGGAGCGTCCCCGAAGGCCAGAAGAATGCCGAAGGTCTCTTTCAAAGCTGCCGGACGCTCTGCCGTTCTAGGCCTGAGAGACGGACCTTGTGACGGCACTGTAACCCCGCGAGATTCAGGAGACACCGCCAGTGCGAGTGGCAATCCGGAAGGAAGCACCTTCAAGGCGGAGTGTCCTTTCCTGTACAAAACGGCGCCCAAGTGGCTGAGGCAGGGAGCGTTTTCCTTCACAGAACCGGCATCCTCGTATGCCTGTGGGTTACTCTAAAGAAACGACACTGTGAGCAACCTCTTCGAAAAGGCCTTCGCAAGCGACTTGGAGACAACAGCAGCGCAGTGGAGGCACAGACCATTATCCTAGAGAGCAGCACAGTGTCTCTAGCAGCGATCGCTTCCCGGAGGATTCTTAAGCCACACCGAGATTCCAGCAGGGAGTTTTGCCTTATAGCAGTACAACTCACTCAAGAAAGAGGGATGAGGTGTAGGGCTAGTCTACGTGCGCTCACGCTCTGTGTCCCCGAGAAGGTTTCACGGAGCAGAATGCATCACCGACCGCTACCACGTGTGTGCACCAAAGAAGCCCTGTGCCGTGGGTGTTCTCAGGCCGACAGCGAAGACCCAGGTGTGTGCTGCACCCGCGCTCGGTGGTTCACACGTTGCGTGACCCTGTGCCTTTGGAAGACGTTCAGAGCGGGTGGCACCTGCGTGCTGCGAGCGCAAGAGGTGTAGAGGGTAGAGGCCTTTCACACTGGAGGAAGGGCTGGCGTCTCATGGAGAAAACGTGTACGTCGCCCGGGAGATGGAGGCGCGCTCTTGACACCATTTCCTCTGCCCGTTTAAAACACAAGTGTTTGTACTCGATCTGGGCTGCCTGGTGAAACGCTTGGCAGTCCGCATCACCCTGAGCACCTTTCCTGAAGTTTTGATTCGTAGCTGGGTAAACTCGGGCTTCAGAGGCTTAGATGAGACCGAACGTGTTCAGCTTGTGGCGAAAGCCTTTGACCAGAGGCATATACGCTTGTGCTTGGGGCGAGGGCTAGGCAAGAACGTTTACACACTGGGTTTTTATCTTTACCCTAAGCTGTCCCTTTTGGCTGCAGCAGGCGGAGAGAACCCGCGGAGAGAGAACAGCTGCGAAGTGGATGCACAGAACAGTCACCTCGATACCAGCCCCGGGGTCCCAAGCAACGATCCTTCCCCGGAGGGTACTTAACCCACCCCGGGATTCAAGCAGGGAGTTCGCCTTGTCCAGCTCGCACAGGAGACTGGCAGGAGATGCAGGGCTCATCTACCTGCGTTCGCACTACGTGGCCCGGAGGAGTTCTCACGGAGCCGAATCCAGCACCCTTCCTCCACCACGTGTGTACACAAAGGAGCGCTGGGCAGTGGGTGTTCTCAAGGCCAAGAGAGAAGCCCTTGTTCTGTGCTGCACCTGCCGGGTGGCTCAAAGGTTTTCTGACCTTCCTGCTCTGGGAGCTTTTCAGAGCTGAGGCTACGCCTGGGCTGCGAAAGCAGAGAGGCGTCGAGGCCTTTCACACTGAAGGCGTGGGCCTGTTTCCCATGGAGAAAGTGTACGTCGCCCAACCCCCCCACCCCCACCCCACCCCACCCCACCCCCAGCTGGAGGCGTGCGGGTTGACACCATTTTGTCCTGCCCATGGAAAACGCAAAGAGGCGTACACGATTTGGGCTGTCTGGTGAAAGAATTTTGAATCGGCGGCACCCTGAGTACCTTTCCCGAAGTTTGCTTCCTAGCTGGTTAAACTCGGCATTCAGAGGCGAGATGAGAACAAACTTGCTCCGCGTGCGGCGAAGTGCCTTGATGCCCTGCCCTAAATGTTTGAGCTTCTGGCCAGCGTCACGCAAGTACTTTGACACGTAGGATTCTCACTTCTCTTACTCCAAGCTGTCCCTGTTGGCTGAAGCAGTCGGCGTGTCTGTATCGCAGCCTGGGAGGCCGGGCGTTGGGGGAGTCTGCCAAGTGACTGGCCTCCATTTATAGCTAACTGAGAAACTGCGTCGAAGCTTTCGGGAGCCTCTTACAGGGCATGGTTGCAGTTCGGAATTGGAGACTGTGCTGGCAAACGTCAGCAGCTCCTCTCCCTCGGCGGGCTCTTGGTGTGCCGACTCCTAACAGCCAGCACGGTCCCCAGCTCGTGAACGGTCCCATTGCGAGCCGGTCTCGTCCGTGAAAGAGCCACGTGAGGCTGATCTCCAACAGTCGGGCTCCACACCTGGAGCCTTTGGGACAGGGCAGTCCTGAGCCGATGTGCCCACCAGGGGACGCGACCAAAGTTTACGTACCACAGGAAAGCGCATCAAGGCCTCGTGTTCTCTCCATGAAATGAACGTGAGCTTGAAGGGTGATGCGTCAGCGTGCACTGGGAACAGCTCGCTGGTACGCCTGTCTTTGCCCCCTCTCACGGTCTCACGCACCCGGGCTCAGTTCCGTGTAGGAATGCTGAGTGGGAGCGCCAGCCTCGCTTCTGGACTCTAAAGGCCTTCCACCCCCTAATGGCAGGTGGTGTGTGTCTCTCACGTGGGGGGAGGAATGAGGTCGCCCACGGAGGTTCTGCCATGAAAGATCTAAAGACGCACGCTGCCGAGGAGCTTGTTCCTCACGGAGCGTCCCCGAAGGCCAGAAGAATGCCGAAGGTCTCTTTCAAAGCTGCCGGACGCTCTGCCGTTCTAGGCCTGAGAGACGGACCTTGTGACGGCACTGTAACCCCGCGAGATTCAGGAGACACCGCCAGTGCGAGTGGCAATCCGGAAGGAAGCACCTTCAAGGCGGAGTGTCCTTTCCTGTACAAAACGGCGCCCAAGTGGCTGAGGCAGGGAGCGTTTTCCTTCACAGAACCGGCATCCTCGTATGCCTGTGGGTTACTCTAAAGAAACGACACTGTGAGCAACCTCTTCGAAAAGGCCTTCGCAAGCGACTTGGAGACAACAGCAGCGCAGTGGAGGCACAGACCATTATCCTAGAGAGCAGCACAGTGTCTCTAGCAGCGATCGCTTCCCGGAGGATTCTTAAGCCACACCGAGATTCCAGCAGGGAG
>NW_020840496.1:0-3139 GCF_003676395.1 Aethalodelphis obliquidens | reverse complement strand
TATACCATGCCACTCCCTTCTGGCATGCAGAGGTTATCCTGAGAAGTCAGCTGATAACTTTATGCAAGTTCCCATGTTTGTAACTTGTTGCTTTTCCTTTGCTCCATTTAATAGTGTCTTTTTATCTTTATTTTTTTTGCCATTTTAATTACAATGAGTCTTGGTGTGGTCCTCTTTGGGTTGATCCTGTTTTGGCCTTACTGTGTTTACTAGACATGGATGTCTTTTTTCTTTCCCAGGTTAGGAAAGTTTTCAGCTTTTATGTCTTCAGGTATGTTCTACACTGCTTTCTCTTTCCTTTTTGCTTCTGGGACCAGTATAATGCAAATATTAGTACACTTGATGTTGTTTCACAAGTCTGTTCAACTTTCCTCATTTCATTTTAATCTACTGTTTTACCGTTCATCTTCAGTGATTGCCAGTACTCTGTCCTTCAGTTTTCTGATTCATTCCTCTGTATCATTTAGTCTACAGTAGTTTTCTTTTAGTGTAATTTCCATTTCAGTTATTGTATTCCTCACCTCTGTTTTGTTGTTCTTTAATGGTCTCTTTTTTTTTAAAAAAATTAACTTCTTGCTCTGGTTGTCAGTTCTTCTCCTGAGTTCTTTGATCATCTTTATAGTGATTACCTTGAACTCTTTGTTGAGGAGATTGCCTATCTCCACTTCACTTAGATCTTCTTCTGAGTTCTTTTCTTGTTCCTTCATTTGGATCGTGTTTCTGTGTCACCTCATTTTTCTTAACTTACTGTTTTTATTGCTATGTATGTAGTAGGTTCGTTACATTTCCTGACTTTGGAGAAGTGGCCTTTTGTAGGAGAGGTCCTATGTGTCCCAGTGGCCCACTGTCCCCTGGTCACTAGAATTATATGTTCCAGGTGTACCCCCTATGTGGACTGCTTGGGCTCTTCTGTTGTGGTGGGCTGACTACTGTGGGTGGTCTGGTAGGCTTGGCTGCCCCCAGAGTGCTTGTTTGCCTGGTTCTGCCTTGTATGGAGGCTGTCTGTGCTGCTTGGTGAGGCTAAATCATAAGGCAGCTGGCTGCACAACTCTGGGGACACCAAATCTAGTGCTGGATCACTTATGGGTAGAATTGCAGTCCAGGTGATATCAGGACTAGTTCCCAGTCACTGGTGCTGCGGCTATGACGGCTACTGGGAGGAAGACACAGGTCCTGAGTTCTGGCTGCAGGGCCCAGGAGTTGCAGTGTTGGTGTTGGATCACTGTCCCTGACACAGCTATCTGCAGGGTCTTCGGTATCCCGAGTCTTGTCTTGGCATTCTGATGGGCAGGGTCAGGACCCAGCTGAGTCCATGGCTGCTTCTGGCCTGCAGGTGAGTGTTCTGGTCACACAGGCTGCTGGGCTGTGGTATTCCTGGAGCTGGTGCGTGCCTGTTGGTGTAGGAGGCTGATCCCACTGCTAGAACAGGTTTGCTGTTGGGTAGGTCCAAGCTCCATCCAGTCCCTGTGCAGTAATCACCTGCCAACGGTGAGGCAGATTCCAAGTCCAGAGCAGGCTCACTGGTCAGAGGGGCCAGGGACTCTGGGGCTGGTGCCTGCCCACTGAGGTGTGGAGGCTGGTCCTGGGGCTTTTGGTGGCTCGGACCATGTCCAGGGGCAGCTGTGCATTGAGAGCGTCTGAAGGCAGCCTGTTTGCTGGTGGTTGGGGCTATGCCCCTGCTCAGTTAGTTGCTTGGCCTGCAGCATCCTAGTACTTGTGTCTATGGTCTGGTGGAAATGGGTAGGGTTAGGTCCTGAGGCTAAAAAGATAGAGGGAGGATTCGGAAATTATGCTTGCTGGTACCAGTGGCCACGAGGTAGAAGGAGCTCCCCCAGATGGCTGCTGCCAGTGTCTATGTCCCTGAGGCTGTGCTGTAGTTGCCTCTTGCCTCCCTGGGAGACTCTCCAAGATCAGGAGGTAGGTGTGACCCAGGATCCTTTCAAATGACTGCTTCTGTTCTGATTATCGGGTCATGTGGGATTTTGTGAGCATCTTTTTTTCTTTTTTTTTGCGGTACGCGGGCCTCTCACTGTTGTGGTCTCTTCTGTTGTGGAGCACAGGCTCGTGACGCGCAGGCTCAGCAGCCGTGGCTCACAGGCCCAGCTGCCCCATGGCATGTGGGATCCTCCCGGACCGGGGCACGAACCCGTGTCCCCTGCATCGGCAGGCGGACTCTCAACCACTGCGCCACCCGGGAAGCCCTGTGAGCATCTTTTAAGTGTGGAATCTCTATTTCCCACAACCCTCTGGCTCTCTGGAAAATAAGCACTACTGGTCTTCAAAGCCCAACTTTCTAGGAACCCTTCTTTCCAGCACAGGATCCCTGGGCTTGGGAGCCTGATGTTCTGTTCATACCCCTTGCTACCTGGGAGCACCTCAGAAATTGTAATTATTCTCCCATTTGTGGGCCACCCACCTGGTGGTATGGGTCTTGACTCTGTTGAGATTTTGCCCTTCCTTCTTGTCTTGCCGAGGTGCCTTCCTTATATCTTTAGCTCTAAAACATCTTTTATGTTAGGTCCCGGCCTTTTTCATCAATTGCTGTTCTGTAAACAATTGTGACTTTGGTGTGCCCATGAGAGGCATCAAGCTCTGGGTGTTTGAATGCTCCCATCTTGGACAATCTCTCCACTTCATTCTTAAATCATATTATTTAATTTTTCTTAGTATCTTATTTGATTAGCGACAGTTTGAAATTTATTATCACTCATGTTTACTTCTCCTGTTTTAAAAAATTGAATAGTGAATTCATTCATTTTGAAATGAAGGTAGTGATCTGTGAATTTCCATACCTCAAAAATCCAGGATAGGACAAAAGCCTTTTCTACCTGTGTTACCCTCAAACTCTGCACCCGACCCCAGCCTGGGGATTAACCTCTTGCACCCATGCTCACCTTCTGTTTTTGGACCGTTCACCATCACTGCATCTGTATGTGTGTTGACAAAGTGAACTCTAGTCTTTCCAGTCTTTGTGTTGTGTTTTCTGGATTAGGGAACAGTCCTCCTATGAATGTACATTTACTGGTCTGCTGAAGTTCATATATAAACCTGTCAAGCACATTACCAGAATTGGAATTGCTTGTATATACACTTTGATAAATTTTAGAGACAATGGTAGAACAGAAGTAAATTGTATTTC
>NW_020840495.1:0-3141 GCF_003676395.1 Aethalodelphis obliquidens | reverse complement strand
TTTCCCATATTAGGGAAGTTTTCAACTATAATCTCTTCAAATATTTTCTCAGTCCCTTTCTTTTTCTCTTCTTCTTCTGGAACCCCTATAATTCGAATGTTGGTGCGTTTAATGTTGTCCCAGAGGTCTCTGAGACTGTCCTCAGTTCTTTTCATTCTTTTTTCTTTATTCTGCTCTGCAGTAGTTATTTCCACTATTTTATCTTCCAGGTCACTTATCCGTTCTTCTGCCTCAGTTATTCTGCTATTGATCCCATCTAGAGTACTTTTAATTTCATTTATTGTGTTGTTCATCGTTGCTTGTTTCATCTTTAGTTCTTCTAGGTCCTTGTTAACTGATTCTTGCATTTTGTCCAATCTATTGTCCATTCTATCTCCAAGATTTCGGATCAACCTTACTATCATTATTCTGAATTCTCTTTCAGGTAGACTGCCTATTTCCTCTTCATTTGTTAGGTCTGGTGCATTTTTATCTTGCTCCTTTATCTGCTGTGTGTTTTTCTGTCTTCTCATTTTGCTTATCTTACTGTGTTTGGGGTCTCCTTTTGCAGGCTGCAGGTTTGTAGTTCCTCCTGTTTTTGATGTCTGTCTCCAGTGGCTAAGGTTGGTTCAGTGGGTTGTGTAGGCTTCCTGGTGGAGGGGGCTAGTGCCTGTGTTGTGGTGGATGAGGCTGGATCTTGTCTCTCTAGTGGGCAGGTTCACGTCTGGTGGTGTGTTTGGGGGTGTCTGTGGCCTTATTATGATTTCAGGCAGCCTCTCTGCTAATGGGTGGGGTTGTGTTCCTGTTTTGCTAGTTGTTTGGCATAGGTTTTCCAGCACTGTGGCTTGCTGGTCGTTGAGTGAAGCTGGGTGCTGGTGTTAAGATGGAGGTCTCTGGGAGATTTTCGCCGTTTGATATTATGTGGAGCTGGGAGGTCTCTTGTTGATCAGTGTCCTGAAGTTGGCTGTCCTACCTCAGAGGCAGAGCCCTGCCTCCTGGCTGGAGCACCAAAAGCTTTTCATCCACAGGCTCAGGATAAAAGGGAAAAAAAGTAGAGGGAATTAGTAGAAGTATGAGGAAAGAAAGAAGGAAAGGAGGGTCGGAAGGAAGGAAGAAAGAAAGAAAGAAGCAAAGAAGGAAAGAAGGCAAGAAGGAAAGAAAGGTGGGAGGGAGGGAGGAAGGAAGGAAGGAGGGAAAGAAGGAAAAAAGACAGAAAGAAAGAAGATACAGTAAAAATAAAATAAAGTATAATAAAGTTATTGAATTAAAAAATTCTTATTTAGAAGAAAAAAAAAAAAAAGGGACGGAAAGAACCTTAGGACAAATGTTGGAAGCAAAGCTATACCGACAAAATCTTACACAGAAGCATACACATACACCCTCACTAAAAGAGGTAAATGGGGAAAAATCCTAAATCTTGCTGTCAGAGACCACCTCCTCAATTTGGGATGATTCGTTGTCTAAAGGAGGGAAGGAAGGACAGAAAGAAAGAAAGAAAGAACGAAGGTAAAGTATAATAAGGTTTTTAAAATTAATTATTAAGAAAAAAAAATTTAAAAAAAAAAAAACATGGACGGATAGAACCCTAGGACAAATGGTGGAAGCAAGACTATACAGACAAGATCTCACACAGAAGCATACACATACACATTCACAAAAAGAGGAAAGGGGAAAAAATCATAGATCTTGCTCCTAAAGTCCACTTCCTTAATTTGGGATGATTGGTTGTCTATTCAGGTATTCCACAGATGCAGGGTACATCAAGTTGATTGTGGAGCTTTAATCCGCTGCTTCTGAGGCTGCTGGGAGAGATTTCCCTTTCTCTTCTTTGTTCTCACAGCTCCCAGGGCTAAGCTTTGGATTTGGCCCTGCCTCTGCGTGTAGATCGCTGGAGGGCGTCTGTCTTTTGCTCAGACAGGATGGGGTTAAAAGAGCCGCTGATTGGGGGCTCTGGCGCACTCAGGCCGGCGGGGACGGAGGGGCACAGAGTGCGGGGCGGGCCTGCGGTGGCAAAGGCCGGCGTGACTTTGCATCAGCCTGAGGCGCGCTGTGCGCTCTCCCGGGGAAGTTGTCCCTGGATCCCGGGAACCCGGCAGTGGCGGGCTGCACAGGCTCCGCGGAAGAGGGGTGTGGAGAGTGACCCGTGCTCGCACACAGGCCCCTCGGTGGCGGCAGCAGCAGCCCTAACTTCTCCCGCCCGCCTCTGGGGTCCGCGCTTTCAGCCGCGGCTTGCGCCCGTCTCTGGATTCCGCGCTTTCAGCCGCGGCTCGCGCCCGTCTCTGGGGTTCGCGCTTTTAGCCGCGGCTCGCGCCCGTCTCTGGAGTTCCTTTAAGCAGCGTTCTTAAACCCCTCTCCTCACGCCCCAGGAAACAAAGAGGGAAGGAAAAGTCTCCTGCCTCTTCTGCAGGTTCAGGGTTTTCCCCGGAATCCCTCCCGGCTAGCTGTGGTGCACTAACCCCTTCAGGCTGTGTTCAAGCCGCCAACCCCAGTCCTCTCCCTGCGCTCCGGCCTCAGCTCGCAGCCCCGCCCGCCCCGGCGGGTGAGCAGACAAGCCTCTCGAGCTGGTGAGTGCCGGTCGGCACCGATCCTCTGTACGGGAATCTCCCCGCTTTGCCCTCCGCACCCGTTGCTGTGCACTCCTCCGCAGCTTCGAAGCTCCCCCCTCCGCCTCCCGCAGTCTCCGCCCGCGAAGGGGCTTCCTAGAGTGTGGAAACTTTTCCTCCTTCACAGCTCCCTCCCACTGGTGCAGGTGCCGTCCCTATTCTTTTGTCTCTGTTTTTTCTTTTGCCCTACCCAGGTACATGGGGAGTTTCTTGCCTTTTGGGAGGTCTGAGGTCTTCTGCCAGCCTTCAGTAGGTGTTCTGTAGGAGTTGTTCCACGTGTAGATGTATTTCTGGTGTATCTGTGGGGAGGAAGGTGATCTCCGCGTCTTACTCTTCCGCCATCTTCCGCCTTCCCCCCATAGCAAGGTTTTAATTGAGACAAATAAAGAAATATAGAAGGAAGAAAGGAAAGAAGAAAGAGAGGAAAAAAGGGTGAAAGGAGAAAAGTAATGGAGAGGGGTAGAAAAAACAAAGATAAAAAAATGAGAGAGAGAGACAGAGACAGGAGAGAGAAGGAAAGAATAAGAGGAAGGTCAGGGGCAATGAGGACAAATGTATT
>NW_020840494.1:0-3141 GCF_003676395.1 Aethalodelphis obliquidens | reverse complement strand
TAGGAAGATCCCTTGAACCTGCAGATTTGGGACCCATTGAATGGGTACCAGGTAGTATTACTTTAAAGGGTGTGCATTTCCTCACCCAACCTCACATTTCTCTTAGCGCAAACAGTTTCCAGCCTTATGTCTCATCCTGCTGTGGGTCTAGATGTGTTCAATCCATGTTGCATCACCGTCCCTGAGGAAAAGTTGTAAGAGGTTTTCTCTGTCTCTCTGTCGTTTATTTTTTTCAATTTATTACTATATTGGTTACAGCTGATTTTCAAAGCTCTGTTTCTTGCTGCTGTACACCCACTTGATTCACGTACAGAGAGACATCAGTAAATTCTTTTTCAGATTCTTACCAGTCGTATATATTCTTTTCCGGTGACTTGAGTGTGCTGAGTGCAGTTCTTTTAGCTACCGTGTAGGCCTTGTTGATTATCAGTTTGGTATTTGGAATGGTATCTTTGCTAATTTCAACCTCCTGGATGATGCCTCACCCCTCCCCACCTTTCCCGTTTAGCAGCCTTATGCGTGTTTTCTACATATTTGACTATGTTTTTGTTTTGTAATTTATTTCATGTGTAGCCATTTTGGATTCCACCTTTAAGTGATATCTTATGATATGTGTCTTTTTCTTTTTGAATTCTGTCACTTAGAATGATCATACGTAACTCCTCCGGAGTTGTTACAACTGGCCATATTTCATTGATTTCCAGGCTGAATAATATTCCACTCTACCTAAGTACCACATCTCTATCCATTTTTTCCCTCCAGAGACATTTAAGTTATATCCTAGTCGAGGATCTTTTAAACAGAGAGGGGGTAAACATTGGGGTGCCTGTGTCCTCTCGATTTTTGTTTTTCCCAAGATATACGCCCATGAGTGCAAGTGCCCTATGCTCTGTAGCTCATTTTTTAGATGCTTTAGTAAACACAATGCACTTCTCCAGAATGGCCGTTGGCAATATACATTTCCACTATAAGTCTCACAGGGCTCCCTCTTCTCGTTGCCCTGTCCTGCATTTCTGTTGTTTACGCTTTATGAGGATGGCTCTTCTGACTGATGCGAAGTGATATCTTTTGTAGTATTGACTTCCAGTGCCCACCTGTTTGGTTGGCTAAAAAAGTGTATGCCCTTTTCTTGAATATATACAGAAAAAAACGCATACACCCTTTTTGGCCAACTGCAATGTTGGCAATGTTCAGCTCCTTTTCTTGTGCTTAATGGCGAGTCCTTTCTACCTCCTCAAATCCCTTTCCTGCCATTCTCCCTTGCTTACAAGTCCTTTTCTCTGACTTTCCTCAAGACATTTTTCAGTGATGGATATTTTCAACTCTGCAGTTTTGTGAATTTTACTGCCCCTGAGTTCCATTGTTCAACTTGTGTTTATGGGAACTGGCCACAAAGCAGTTGGATTTCCTCAAGCCCTATACTGTTTCCATGGGTAACCCTAGCCTTTGGTCAATTCGTCTTCCTGATTGGAAATTAGAGTGACATGTGCCTGTCTGAACACCTAGGACTTGTCTCTCATTGTTCCTCATCCTTCCGCTTCATCCTCTGGACAAATTCCAAACTGTACGCAACAGGATGTTGACAGTGCTGACATCTCCAAGTGGGGAGACTGTTAGTAAAGACGCTGGAGGGGTGAACCCGAGCACCAGGAGATGAGGAGATGAGATGCCTTTTCCAAACTCTTCCCGATCAGACGGTATACCATCCTCTGGGTGTGACAGACATGTTTTAGCAGTAGGAAGAGTCCCATTCATGTAAGGAGAACACCAGGGCTTTTTCAAAATCAGTGTCTCCCCGAAACCCAAACTGGGGAAGTTTTTAAGCTACGGCTACACATATGTTCATTAAGGGCCTTGGGAAGTAGGCAGAGTCCAAACTTTAGATGATTGAAGTCTTCAGGGTCAGAAGCACTCACCACCAGCTTCCCTTAGGTTACACTTTAACTGTCATTGATAGATGATGTCAATAAAAATATCTATTCTTTTTCAGATTATTTCCCCTTATAGGTTATTGCAAAATGTTGAGTGTAGTTCCCTGTGCTATACAGTAGTTCCTTGTTGATGATCTATTTTATACATAGCAGTGTGTATGTGTTAATTCCAAACTGTTAATTTATCCCTCCTCCCACCTTTCCCCTTTGGTAATAATAAATTATAAGATTTTATACTTCTCAGAAATGGGGGAGCTGAAAGAGAGGTATCATTTTCAATGGAAAAGCATTTAAAACAAGATTGAAGCTTTAACCAAGATTATTAGATGTACATCCTTGGAAAGAAATCACTTCGTTTCTCTAATATTGACCTGACAAATAAGACAAACCTTTTCACTGAACTTGCTTATAATAAAGTGATGGAAATATCAAATGGAAGTGTTAGAAACATCTTATTTTACCCGAGCCTTATACACTGTTCTATGTTAACTACAGTTTGGCTCACACATCTGTTCATTGAGGTTACAATAGTCTCAATTTCTGTTACTGATCCTCCAGAGTGGACCCCAACAAGTGTCCCCCTGCCCAGTGTCATTGGGGCCAACAGATCGAGACTGAGTTTGGTTCACAAGCAAAGGAAACTTTATATTTTGATCAGAGAATGGAGAGGTGAGAGCATGCACTACCCCGTGGGCTGTGGGCTGGGCTGCTGTGTAGAGATCCTGTCAGAGTCAGTGGGAGGGAGGGAGGCGGCGGAGCTCTCGAGGGCCGGGTTGGCTGTAGCTCAGGCTCTATATCGTGGAGTCTGCACTGGGCCCCAGGAGCTGAGGTGTCGACCCAGCCATTCTGCACTAGGAAATCTGGTCTGAAGTGCCGGGTGTGGAACCTCTGCATGCGGGACCCTAGGAGCACGTGAAATTAGACAAAGCACAAAGGATAAAAAAGGTTAGACTTGACTTTATTGCCCAGATTCTATTTTTATCTCCCAGGGATTTTTAATGGGCTTTGCTGGGGACAAACCCCTCCTCTGCCTTTTGTCCCGTTCCTCATTCTTGGAGTGCTGAGGGTGCAGACCCTTCTTCTGTAACTGCTGAGTGCTGAGTTGGGAGCCCTCATACCCTGGGGCGAGGGTCAGAGCTTCTCCCCAGCAGCCTCCCGGTGATGTTGATTGTCCCCAGGACCCCTGCCTCCCTGCTCGTCCACCTGAGCA
>NW_020840493.1:1009-3142 GCF_003676395.1 Aethalodelphis obliquidens | reverse complement strand
TGCCATTTGTAGAAACATAGATGGATCTAGAGATTATCATACTAAGTGAAGTAAGCCAAACAGAGAAACACAAATACCATTTGATATTGCTTATATGTGGAATCTAAAAAAAAATGATAAAATGAACTTATATACAAAACAGAAATAGACCCACACACATAGAAAACAAACTTATGGTTACCAAAGGTGAAAGTGGGAGGGAGAGATAAATCAGGAATTTGGAATTAACATATACACACTACTAAATATAAAATAGATAACCAATAAGAACCTACTGTATAGCACAAGGAACTATACTCAATATTTTGTAATAACCTATAAAGGAAAAGAATCTGAAAAAAATAGATATATATGTATGTTTAACTGAATCACTTTCCTGTACACCTAGAACTAATACAACACTGTAAATCAACTATACTTCCAATACAAATAAATAAACAAATAAATGGGGGAAAAAACAGACTCACAGATACAGAGAACAAACTAGTGGTTACCAGTGGGGAAAGGGAAGGGAGGGGGAAGGCAAGATAGGGGTATGGGATTAAGAGGTACAAACTACTGTAACGTATAAAATAAATAAGCTACAAGGGTCTATTGTACAACACAGGGAATATAGCCAACATTTTATAATAACTATAAATGGAGCATAACCTTTAACAACTGTGAATCACTATGTTGTACACCTGAGACTTATATAATACTGTACATCAATTACACCTCAATAAAAATTAATGAGTTTCAGATTTTTATTTTTACTAAAATATCTGATACATTTAATTATTACCTTTAACTTCTAAACATATTACCATGTGTCTAGGCAGTTGATGCCTTTAAGTGCTCAAGTGAAAGCGAAGAAGTCACTAACAAAGCCTGCAATGTGACAATGCACTCTGGTGTAAGAGATGACTTCTAGGAAAAAAGCCATTCATTCTCTCATTAAGGCAAAATCTGAAAGTCAGTTTTTCTCACTTGACAGTAGATCAGTATAATCAAAATAAAGTCCTCTTTGGAGAGTTGTGAACATAATAGAAAAGAAAGTCATATATTTACCATGCTGTAATAGAATATTTTGTAATAACACTCATTTTGAAGCATTGCCAAGGCTTTTGTAAGAAGTAATGGAAATGCCGTATTAGTATGAATAAGAAACGATGACTGTCTCCAGTAATAAAATGAATGATAGCATTCTTTATTACCATTGCCAGAAATTTTATACTGACAAGTATACCCATATAATTCATGGCATGACATAGAACATTGTATTGTCTTGTCAAATAAGGCAGCATTTTAATTTAAGATAAATTGTACTTTACATGTATGGTAAAGTACAGACTTCATAGATCATTGATCAAAGTTCTAATCATTAAGATTGATTTTTTTAAAGTTAAAAATGAGTTTTCAGGGGAAGGCGGAAGATGGCGGAAGAGTAAGACGCGGAGATCACCTTCCTCCCCACAGATACACCAGAAATACATCTACACGTGGAACAACTCCTACAGAACACCTACTGAAGGCTGGCAGAAGACCTCAGACCTCCCAAAAGGCAAGAAACTCCCCATGTACCTGGGTAGGGCAAAAGAAAAAACAGAGACAAAAGAATAGGAACGGCACCTGCACCAGTGGGAGGGAGCTGTGAAGGAGGAAAAGTTTCCACACTCTAGGAAGCCCCTTCGCGGGCGGAGACTGCGGGAGGCGGAGGGGGGAGCTTCGAAGCTGCGGAGGAGTGCACAGCAACGGGTGCGGAGGGCAAAGCGGGGAGATTCCCGCACAGAGGATCGGTGCCGACCGGCACTCACCAGCTCGAGAGGCTTGTCTGCTCACCCGCCGGGGCGGGCGGGGCTGCGAGCTGAGGCCGGAGCGCAGGGAGAGGACTGGGGTTGGCGGCTTGAACACAGCCTGAAGGGGTTAGTGCACCACAGCTAGCCGGGAGGGATTCCGGGGAAAACCCTGCACCTGCAGAAGAGGCAGGAGACTTTTCCTTCCCTCTTTGTTTCCTGGGGCGTGAGGAGAGGGGTTTAAGAACGCTGCTTAAAGGAACTCCAGAGACGGGCGCGAGCCGCGGCTAAAAGCGCGAACCCCAGAGACGGGCGCGAGCCGCGGCTGAAAGCGCGGACCCCAGAGACGGGCGCGAGC
>NW_020840493.1:0-999 GCF_003676395.1 Aethalodelphis obliquidens | reverse complement strand
ACCCCAGAGACGGGCGCGAGCCGCGGCTGAAAGCGCGGAATCCAGAGGCGGGCGCAAGCCGCGGCTGAAAGCGCGGACCCCAGAGGCGGGCGGCAGAAGTTAGGGCTGCTGCTGCCGCCACCGAGGGGCCTGTGTGCGAGCACGGGTCACTCTCCACACCCCTCTTCCGCGGAGCCTGTGCAGCCCGCCACTGCCGGGTTCCCGGGATCCAGGGACAACTTCCCCGGGAGAGCGCACAGCGCGCCTCAGGCTGGTGCAAAGTCACGCCGGCCTTTGCCACCGCAGGCCCGCCCCGCACTCTGTGCCCCTCCGTCCCCGCCGGCCTGAGTGCGCCAGAGCCCCCAATCAGCGGCTCTTTTAACCCCATCCTGTCTGAGCAAAAGACAGACGCCCTCCAGCGATCTACACGCAGAGGCAGGGCCAAATCCAAAGCTTAGCCCTGGGAGCTGTGAGAACAAAGAAGAGAAAGGGAAATCTCTCCCAGCAGCCTCAGAAGCAGCGGATTAAAGCTCCACAATCAACTTGATGTACCCTGCATCTGTGGAATACCTGAATAGACAACCAATCATCCCAAATTAAGGAAGTGGACTTTAGGAGCAAGATCTATGATTTTTTCCCCTTTCCTCTTTTTGTGAATGTGTATGGGTATGCTTCTGTGTGAGATCTTGTCTGTATAGTCTTGCTTCCACCATTTGTCCTAGGGTTCTATCCGTCCATGTTTTTTTTTTTTAATTTTTTTTTCTTAATAATTAATTTTAAAAACCTTATTATACTTTACCTTCGTTCTTTCTTTCTTTCTTTCTGTCCTTCCTTCCCTCCTTTAGACAACGAATCATCCCAAATTGAGGAGGTGGTCTCTGACAGCAAGATTTAGGATTTTTCCCCATTTACCTCTTTTAGTGAGGGTGTATGTGTATGCTTCTGTGTAAGATTTTGTCGGTATAGCTTTGCTTCCAACATTTGTCCTAAGGTTCTTTCCGTCTCTTTTTTTTTTTTTTT
>NW_020840492.1:0-3143 GCF_003676395.1 Aethalodelphis obliquidens | reverse complement strand
TAATTAAGTGAAGAGGAAATGGGAGACCTGCATTCTAATCTTGTTTTGGCCACTGATGGGAATCATGTGGACTTTAAGCCCATCACACAGTCATTTACCACCTTGGTTTTCTCACCTGTAAAATGAGGGCGTGACTATAGTTCTTTAATAATCCTTGATGATCTTTACTGGAAGCATCTTGATATAATACAGTTTGAGGATTTATGTCTAAACTCTAGCAAGCAGAAAAATGTTCTTTTATTTCTAAAATGGACTTGACATTGCGTTAACAGAGCAAATGAAATCTTTTGAAGATTGTTCAAAGAATCACCAACTTAAAATTCATCTCCATTGTTGGTTTTTATTGTCTGTTTAACTCTTACTAGATCTATAATAGTTTTATTTATTTTCCTTTGCACCTGGACTGGCAGCCTGTGTGGTTGGAGAAACACATCACCATTTATTTTAGATACTTTGTTATCAGAGCCAACTCTGTAATCTTTGCTCTGCCCGTGAATTATTTATTTAATTTGATGTGTTTTTTCCTGGATTCATAGTACATGTGTAAATGTACATAGTACATTTCCTTTTGTCATGATGCTTCTTTCCATTTATGGGACTGTAAATACAGCTGACTAAACCTCTCTAGTGGCCGAATACATATCAGGTCTTTTGTGTGAAGGATGCTAGCTAATCTTCCCGTTCATAGGCTGACTACATTTTTATTCATTTGCTTTTTTTCTACTCACCCCTGACAGTAGTGTCTGTGGAATAAATAAAATAATGATACCTACTACTTATTTAACTCGGATCAGAAAACTTGACCTTTTCCTAATTTTTTACATTTGCTAGCTTTGTGGCAATATGCACCCCTATTTTTCTCTGAATCTCAGTTCACCCTCTGCATGGGGATAATTTTGCCTACCATACAACGTGGTGATCATAAAAGAAATTCTACCCGTCTACTACCATATTGGGGGAAAATATTTGGATTGACTTTGACCAGACTTGGAGGCACATGTTTGCAGTGGCCTGTTTGAAAATACTGACTACATGGGGTACAGTGGGATACTCTGAAGGCACCTTACACAGGTAGATAATATCTCTCCCAGGGCATCAACGCTAAAAGTGAGAAGCATTTTGATTTCTCATCAAGAAAGAAATGTTCTATGATGTTAATGGTTCTTAACTTTTGGTGATTCATTGAAATCTCCTGGGGAGCTTTTGATAATCTTAAAGCCCAGCCTGTAATTTTTACCAATTAAATATGAATTTCTGGAGGTTGGACTGAGGCATTGGTATATTTTAAGGTTTGCAGAATGTAATGGTTAATTTTAAGTGTCAACTCTCAACTATATCCTGAGATACACAGATATTTTGCTAAACATTATTTCTGGGTGGGTCTGTGAGGGTGTTCCCAGATGAGATTAGCATTTGAATTGGTAGATGGAGTAAAGCAGATTTCCCTCTCCAGTGTAGGTGGGCCTCATCCAATCTCTTGAGGGCCCCAAAAGAATAAAAAGTCAGAGGAAAGGAGAATTTGCTCTCTCTGCCTGAGTGTTTGATCTGATCCCCTGCCCTCTGACTGTGGCTTACGTCAGTTCTGAAAACTACACCCCTGGATTTCCTAGTTTCCAGCTTCTATTTAATATACAATATATTTAATATGTTTAATATCAATTACATATGTTAAAGCAATTACATAGATTACATTATATTTATTATATATCTCCTATTGGTTCTGTTTCTCTGGAGTACCCTGACTAATATGGTGCTTCCAATACACTGTAAATATTGAGAACTACTATATATGTTAAAATACTATGGCTAAGGTATTACAAAAGTGGATGCCCTGACAGTGCAGTTCTGCTTCTTAAATGGGCAACTCAATGAGGATAAGTAGCAATGTAAATTATTTTTTTCATTTTAAATGGTGGCCAGTCATATATATATAAACACTTTGGGAGGCTATAAGACACTAATTAAAAGAACTTATAGGATATAAGCACTAAAACCACATCGACTCGCCACTCAGTAGAAGGAATTCTAGGCCCAAGATATAGAAACCTCCATACCTGAATCATTGGAAAAGATGTAGAAAAGACTCTAAAACGATTGAAATTTTCAGAGATCCCTTGTGACCCTTTTGGAGGTCATGATATCAGGACTCACTGTCCCCTGAGTCTTGTTTTGTAATACAGAGAGGGACCCACAGTTACATAGTAAATTGACACCTGAGACTTGTTTTTTTTTTCAGCTAGAAGTGGAAAGGAGAAATATCTTTCACTGAAGCAGAGAGTAGAGGTATAAGTGGGGAAGACAAGGTAAAGAAAGAGAAAAGAAAAGAATCCATTTAGAGAAGACTTGCTCTTGGGGCAAGCCCTGGACATATAGTCATTTATATATCCTATTTCAGGATACATTGCATGCTTTACTGTAAGTAAGCATTTAATGATTTGTCTTCCACATACTTTGCTTCATTAAAGAGATTCACTTCTGCTGGCATTTTGTTTCATGGGATCCCAGCCCCTTAGCATAGTCCCTTAGTAAAGTATCTGTGGAATGAATCAGTCAATATGTCCTCAAACTCAGTACCCTTCTCAAATCAGTTACCTGCTTTATACCATAACTGAGATTATATTATCATAGTGTTAGGACTCAAAGGGAAATATGATCTCGATTTTAGAAGTTGACGTCATCTGTTTTATCACCTCATCCAATGTAAGAGTTCATGCTATAAAAGTACTGGTAATCTGGCCTCTGTTTGAGCACTCCTCGTATCTTGAATGCTCTACTTGGTGAGTTAAGTCATCCAGCATACGAACAGCTATAATTTCTACAAAGTACTTCCTTATAGTTGCCTTCCTGAAGCATGTCACCCATTGGTCTTAGCTTGACCTGATGGAACTACAGAGAAAAATATTTGAGTTTCAAATACCCATGTTTGCACTTCACATCTTTGTAGTCCATTATCACACAACTGAAGTCTACTTTTCTTCAAGAAACCATCTAATGTTTTTTCCTAAAAATCCTGTGAAAGTATGTCTAGGTCCTTCCCCATCTTGTTTATTGATGTTTGTACTTGCTTTTGTTTTCTAAAATACTCCCAAGAAGGCAATGCTCAGAACTGGATCTAGTGCTTCTGACATGGTCCTTTTGAGACA
>NW_020840491.1:0-3144 GCF_003676395.1 Aethalodelphis obliquidens | reverse complement strand
TGGTGGTATTCCTCGTCCCCGATCACAACCTGCAGGGACAAGGAGACACGGTTTATGGTTCCCGAGGCGACTGCGGGGTCATTCCCGACTCGTACCCACGCTGCGTGACCTCGTCACCCACGCAACCCCGCATTAAGGAAAAGGGCTGCTCTTGATTCTAAGCCCTTGCCGTGAGGAGTCAATGAGTTCATTGCTGGCACGGGGTGCTTTTTAAGCTTTGGCGGTGGATGTGGTCTCCACGGTGCCCGCGTCCACCGCCTCACTGTGACGCACAGATTGAAAGTGGAGAACGGCCTGGGTGGTGGAGGGTCTACAGCGACCACTCCCTGCCGGGACTTATTCTGGGTTCTGTCTCCCAACCCATCCATTCCCCTGCCCCAGAGCCGCTACGTCAGGCGCCAGTGGACAGGGAATAGGGTCCGGGGTGTCCACGCCTCCCCGCTGGACACCCACCCTTTGGGCTCGTTCTCTCGCGTCCTTGTCACCGCCATACGCCTGCCCTCTAGTGCGCTTGCGCCAGGGGAGGTGAGGGACTAGGGACGCCGTGGCCGGCCTTGGCCGCGCCTTTGCTCCCCACCTCCGACAAGGGCCTTCCTGGCCTTGCCAAGGAAAGAGACCTGGGTGTTGGCGGCCACCCCTGTGGCAGAGACGCACCTGGAAGCCTTTTTCTTCGGCAATGATGAGCATATCGAAGGACTCCCCACGCTGGAAGGAAGGGCCAAAGCCGAGCTCCTCTAAGCCCCACTCGCCGCATTTCCAGGTGTTCATGACCACCGAGGATTCATCCAGCCGGGGGTTGAAATGCAGGACGATATCACTGTCTGGATCGTCACTGCACAGCAGGTTTATGTAGAACCTGTTAGGTGGCGGATGGGAGGGGGCGTCAGAGAAAGGACTTACCGATTGCCGAAGCACATCCAAGTCCACAGGGACCTGAGAGCCACACGCCAGTGAAGGAGGGGGAGGGGTGGTGGACTGGAGGCCAAGGAGCCCAGGTTCCAGGACATCCAGAAACCAACTGGGGACCTGGACACACATCTACCCAGGCAAGGGTCACTGTACTACAGCCTGGGTCCCCCGCATTTCCAGAGTCTGGGAGTTGCCGAGGAGTCATGGTCCTGAGACAGGGGTGCCTCCGATCCCCCAATTCCCAGAGGGCCGGGAGCAATACCAGGGACCCCAGTATTCCCAGGCATCGTAGATTCCCAGAAATCCTGAAGCTCCCAACCCAGGAAGTCATAGGTTTGATTGCTGAGGCCTCCCAGGTGCCCAGGGCACCTCTGACTCACAGGCTGTGTTTCCACAGTTGCTTCAGACTCAGACTGGAAATCTTACTATAAGTAAGAGCCTTGGATTGCCCTGGAACTCCCAGATTCTTAGAAGGTTGTAGGGACCCCAGGTACACTGTCCTGGGACAAATGAGTAAAGACATCAGATTCCAGAAGGTGGGAAATAGCTTGGAGATTCCAAGATCCTGGTGGGCAAAAGTGGCCTGGGGCTTGTTCTCTGGGCTGTGAGAAGTGGGGTCAGCTGAGCCTGGAGACCTCCCACCCCTTACCGCAGAGGCTTGGAGGTCTCACCTTTTAGCATCTTCGGGGACAACACCACGAATTCTCAACACAGTGCCAACTTCAAAGCCGTTGGCCAGCGAGATCTTGTGGGGCAACGTCTGCAGCAGCAGGGGTGCGGGGGCCAAAGTGGATCAGGGAGGCAGAGGAGAGAGACACATGGGTCAGTGCCGGGGAGAACATGACCAGGACCCAGGCCAACAGAATCAGAGAGCAGAAAGGGCACAGAGGCAAAGGAAAGAGAGCCAGGCGTAGGGAAAGGGTTGGAGAGAGGAACACAAAGAATCAACAGGAAGATATTCAGAGAGGTAGAAAGTAAGGGGGAAACACCAAGGGGGAGATGGGAGCGTGGGATGGATTGGGTCAACCCAGAAACAACAGCTCAGAACGTCATAGCACCCCCGAACACCCGTTTTCTCCTTGACACAGGAGACCTCAGCCAGGCCCCAGCCCCTACCCCATTCCAGTGCAGCCTTGGGTCCAAAACCTCGCCACCTCCACACCCCTGGAGCACTCACATATACCGGTGGCATGGCTGGAACAGCGGACAGGCAGTGGTGGTGGTGGGTATGGCTGCTGGGACCTTAAGTAGAAGCAGGGCGTGGCTGGCCCTGGTGACTCACCGTCACCCCTTTCCACACCCACCACCCACACCTGGCACAGACCCTGGCCCTGGGGCCATGCTGGCCAGCACCCTCCTTCTAGGGCCTCTGACACCTCTGCAGTCCCTGAGGATTCCCAGGTCCCTCTCCTCTGGGCTAATAATGATAGGAACAGTTAACAATAATAATAATAATAACACTATAGGGATTCCCTGGCGGCACAGTGGTTAAGAATCCACCTGCCAGGGGAGAGGACACAGGTTCGATCCCTGGTCCAGGAAGATCCCACATGTCTCAGAGCAACTAAGCTCATGCACCACAACTACTGAGCCTGCGCTCTAGAGCCTGCAAGCCACAACTACTGAGCCCGCGTGCCACGGCTACTGAGCCCGTGTGCCACAACTATTGAAGCCCGCGGGCCTACAGCCTGTGCTCTGCAACAAGAGAAGCCACCGCAGTGAGAAACCCGTGCACGGCAACGAAGAGTAGCCCCCTCTCGACACAGCTAGAGAAAGCCTGTGTGCAGCAACGAAGACCCAACGCAGCCAAAAATAAATAAATAAATTTATTTATTAAAAAAAAAACAGCATCAGAGAAGGCTCATTGAGCCACCATCCCTCCAGCCCTAGCTTCCTGGTGCCTGGCGGAGAGAAAACACGCTCGTGCCCATTTCATCATGGAAAACTCGAGTCCTGAGAGGCTAAGCTGTGGGCTGCAACTCTGGACCCTCTCTCCCAGGTTAGGACCTGCTGACTAGGGCTAAGGATGTGTCTGCCCTGACATTCCAGTTTATGCTTCTGGAATATAATAATAACCATGGCAACAGCAATAATAATAGAAAAGGGAGCTCAGAGGGGCAGGGTATTTTGCCTGATGGTCAAGGCTGTCTCCTTGGCGCCTAGTGCAGTGCCTGGCACACATAAGTGCTCCGTAAATATGGGTGAAAGAAGGAATGAAAGATAACACAGCTGCCA
>NW_020840490.1:2631-3145 GCF_003676395.1 Aethalodelphis obliquidens | reverse complement strand
TTTTTTTTAATGGAAGCTCAGAGAGGTGAGGTCACTTGCCCAAGGTCACACAGCTAGTGGTGAAGCTGGGATTTCACCCAGGATCTATCTTACTCCGCTCCAGGCTGCCCTCACTGAGCTTTTTTCCCCCAAGCCCTTCCTGCAGCTGCATCATGTCACCTCCTGTCCTAGCTAGGATAATAATGCAAGAGGGTCAAAACTAGAAAGGTGTGATGAGAAAAACAACTTTGAGGAAAAAATTTTGTTTTTCTGAGTGGCTGCCTAGGCATTTTACAGTATGGTGACCCTACTAACACCAAAAGTTCAGAGTCTGGACTTTTAGATAGGTTTAGGGTATCCCCACAGGTTCCTGCTTTGCCTTCCCCGGTGGAACCTTTCAATATAACCACTGAGTGGGCTTCCCTGGTGGTCCAGTGGTTAAGACTCTGAGCTTCCACTGCAGCGGGCATGGGTTCGACCCCTGGTCAGGGAAGTTCTGCATGCCACGCTGTGTGGCCAAAAAACATAAATAAAT
>NW_020840490.1:0-2621 GCF_003676395.1 Aethalodelphis obliquidens | reverse complement strand
AAAATGGGAGGGATATATGGAGAAAGAGGGAGGAAACTAAGGTGGCAGAGAACATTCCTAAAAGTCCTCCATGTTACTTCTGCTGTGCTTCCACACGCTCCTTGGGACCTCGCTTGCCAACAGAAATGTTGATTAAGCACTCTGGTTCTTATGTACGTTCTGCATTGGGAACACTTATAGTTAGGTTTCAGGGCTCTGAACTCCCCAAACTGGGGAACTTGTCATTAAAAGGTCCTTTTAAAAAGCACAAGTGCCCCCAAGTTTAATGGCATTAGATTTTGGCAATGATTTCTTGAATATGACACCGAAGGCACAGGCAACAAAAGGAAAATAGAGAAATTGACTTCCTGAAAATGTTTAAAAATCTGTGCATCCAGACCCTGTCAACAGAGGAAAAGGGCAATCGCAGAATGAGAGGAGATGTTTGGAAATCACATATCTGATAAGGGATTAATATCTAGAGTGTACAGAGAATTCCTAAAACTCAACCACAAAGCAAACAACCTGGCTAAAAAATGGGCAAAGGACTTGATTAGACATTTCTGCTAAGAAGATACATAAATGGCCCATAAACACCTCAAAAGACGCTCAACATCAGCGATCATTAGGAAAATGCAAGTCAAGACTACAGTGAGACACCAGCTTACACACATTAGGGTGGCTACTGTGAAAACAAAAAATAACAAGGGTTGATGAGGATGTAGGAAATTGGAGCCCTGTGCACTACTGGTGAGAATGTAAAATGGTACAGCCATTGTGCAAAATATCATGGTGGTTCCTCAAAATTAAAAGTAGGATTACCATATGGTCCAGTTCCACTTCTGGGTATATACCCAACATAACTGAAAGCAGGTTTTGCAAGATACTTTGTATACCTATGTTCATAGCAGCATTGTTCACAATAACTAAAATGTGGAAGGAACCCAACTGCCCACTGACAGATGAATAGATAAGCAAAACGGGATGTATACACAACAGAATATTATTCAGCCTTAAAGAGGAAGTTCTGACACAGGCTACAACATGGATGAATCTTGAGGACATGATGCTAACCTGCCAGTCACAGACAGACAAATGCTCTCGATTCCACTTGTATGAGGCACCTAGAGTGGTCAAGTTCATACGGACAGAAAGTCGAATGATGGGCGCCAGGGGCTGGGGGTAGCAGTTGCTGGAGGGCAGAGAGTTCCAGTTTTTCCAGAAGAAAAGAGTTCTGGAGATTGGCTGCCGCACAACGTGAATGTCCTGAACGTTTCTAAACTCTACACTCATAAGTGATACGATGATACAATTTTATGTGCATTTCACTACAATTAAAAACCAAACATGGACTTCCCTGGTGGCACAGTGGTTAAGAATCCGCCTGCCAATGCAGGGGACACGGGTTCGAGCCCTGGTCCGGGAAGATCCCACGTGCCGTGGAACAACTAAGCCCGTATGCCACAACTACTGAGCCTGCACTCTAGAGCCTGCAAGCCACAGCTACTGAAGCCCGTGTGCCACAACTACTGAAGTGCATGCACCTAGAGCCCGTGCTCCGCAACAAGAGAAGCCACCACAGTGAGAAGCCCACACACTGCAACGAGGAGTAGCCCCCGCTCGCCGCAACTAGAGAAAGCACGCGCACAGCAACAAAGACCCAAAGCAGCCAAAAATAAATTAATTAATTAATTTAAAAATTAATTTAAAAAATTATTAAAAAAATAAAACACCAAACACAAGTGGCCCTCGGAGACACAGTAAATATTTTTGCCATTCACAGTTCAGAGCTGCCTCATTGTCAGGGTGCTAGTCTTCAGTCAACTAGCTGAGAACTGGTACGGAGGGGAAGGGAACTTCCATGAAAGAGCTTCTGAAGCTAAGTAGCCTAGTCCATTTCCTAATTTCTTCAACGAATATCTGAGTGCTTGCTGGAGCCGGGCACTGTACTTGGTCCTCGAGATAGACAGCTGTGAAAAAATTATACAGAGATCCTTGCAATCTGGGAGTGAGAGGTGGGGTAGGGAAGGACCCGCAAATGAAAGCATGGAAGTTTTTAGCATGTTACCAGATGATGCAGGTTACGGGAACAATAAAGCATCAAAGGGAAAGAGGGCTACCCTAATTAGAAGGCGACATGTGGACAGACCGGAGAGAGCAGCCCCTGTAGATACGGAGAGAAAGAACATTCTAGGCAGAGAGAATAGTAAGTGCAGGAGGCTATGGGGAGGGAGCTGCTAGGAACGGCCAGGGACAACGTGCCAGTGTGTCTGGAAGGGCTTGAGGGAAGGGGAGGGACGGTGTGTGTGTGTGTGTGTGCACGCGTGCGTGCATGTGTGTGTGTGTGTGTGTGTGAGAGAGAGAGAGAGACAGACAGACAGACAGAGACAGAGACAGAGGGCGGGGATGGGGAGGGGGAGAGAGGGAGAAGACTGCTTTTATTCGAATCCAGATGGGAGCCTCTGAAGGGTTTTGAGCTCTGAGCAACACGATCTGACTTGGGACTTACCAGGATCACCGTGACCACTGTACCTAGAACGGATTGAATGGGAGGGGGCAAAGCAGAAAAACGCATTTGAAAGGGGTGCACAGAAGGGGAGAGCAGGGCTGGTGGGACCTGAGGGGAGAGGTTTTCTGTCTCT
>NW_020840489.1:0-3146 GCF_003676395.1 Aethalodelphis obliquidens | reverse complement strand
TCTTGTTTATGGTTTCCTTTGCTGTGCAAAAGCTTTGAAGTTTCATTAGGTCCCATTTGTTTATTTTTGTTTTTATTTCCATTTCTCTAGGAGGTGGGTCAAAAAGGATCTTGCTGTGATTGATGTCATAGAGTGTTCTGCCCATGTTTTCCTCTAAGAGTTTGATGGTGTCTGGCCTTACATTTAGATCTTTAATCCATTTTGAGTTTATTTTTGTGTATGGTGTTCGGGAGTGTTCTAATTTCATTCTTTTGCATGTAGCTGTCCAGTTTTCCCAGCACCACTTATTGAAGAGACTGTCTTTTCTCCATTGTATATCCTTGCCTCCTTTGTCATAGGTTAGTTGACCATAGGTGCATGGGTTTATCTCTGGGCTTTCTATCTTGTTCCATTGGTCTATGTTTCTGTTTTTGTGCCAGTACCATATTGTCTTGATTACTGTAGCTTTTGTAGTATAGTCTGAAGTCAGGGAGTCTGATTCTTCCAGCTCCGTTTTTTTCCCCTCAAGACTCTTTTGGCTATTCGGGGTCTTTTGTGTCTCCATACAAATTAAGATTATTTTGTTCTAGTTCCATTAAAAATGCCATTGATAATTTGATAGGGATTGCATTGAATAGATTGCTTTGGGTAGTATAGTCATTTTCACAATATTGATTCTTCCAATCCAAGAACATGGTATATCTCTCCATCTGTTGGTATCATCTTTAATATCTTTCATCAGTGTCTTACAGTTTTCTACATACAGGTCTTTTGTCTCCCTAGGTGGGTTTATTCCTAGGTATTTTATTCTTTTTGTAGCAATGGTAAATGGGAGTGTTTCCTTAATTTCTCTTTCAGATTTTTCATCATTAGTGTATAGGAATGCAGGAGATTTCTGTGCATTAATTTTGTATCCTGCAACTTTACCAAATTCGTTGATTAGCTCTAGTAGTTTTCTGGTGGCATCTTTAGTATAGTATCATGTCATCTATGTATAGTATCATGTCATCTGCAAATAGTGACAGTTTTACTTCTTCTTTTCCAATTTGTATTCCTCTTATATCTTTTTCTTCTCTGATTGCCGTGGCTAGGACTTCCAAAACTATGTTGAATAATAGTGGTGAGAGTGGACATCCTTGTCTTGTTCCTGATCTTAGAGGAAATGCTTTCAGTTTTTCACCATTGAGAATGATGTTTGCTGTGGGTTTGTCATATATGGCCTCTGTTATGTTGAGGTAGGTTCCCTCTATGCCAACTTTCTGGAGAGTTTTTATCATAAATCGGTGTTGAATTTTGTCAAAAGCTTTTTCTGCATCTATTGAGATGATCATATGGTTTTTATCCTTCAATTTGTTAATATGGTGTATCACATTGATTGATTTGCATATACTGAAGAATCCTTGCATCCCTTGAATAAACCCCACTTGATCATGGTGTATGATCCTTTTACTATGTTGTTGGATTCTGTTTGCTAGTATTTTGTGGAGGATTTTTGCATTGATATTCATCAGTGATATTGGTCTGTAATTTTCTTTTTTTGTAGTATCTTTGTTTGGTTTTGGTATGAGGGTGATGGTGGACTCATAGAATGAGTTTGGGAGCATTCCTTCCTCTGCAATTTTTTGTAAGAGTTTGAGAAGGATGGGTGTTAGCTCTTCTCTAAATGTTTGATAGAATTCACCTAAGAAACCATCTGGTCCTGGACTTTTGTTTGTTGGAAGGTTTTTTTGTTTGTTTGTTTGTTTTTTTGTGGTACGTGGGCCTCTCACTGTTGTGGCCTCTCCTGTTGCGGAGCGCAGGCTCCAGACACGCAGGCTCAGAGGCCATGGCTCACGGGCCCAGCCGCTCCGCGGCATGTGGGATCCTCCCAGACCGGGCCACGAACCCGTGTCCCCTGCATCAGCAGGCAGACTCTCAACCACTGCGCCACCAGGGAAGCCCTGTTAGAAGATTTTTAATCACAGTTTCAATTTCATTACTTGTGATTGGTCTGTTCATATTTTCTATTTCTTCCTGGTTCAGTCTTGGAAGGTTATACCTTTCTAAGAATTTGTCCATTTCTTCCAGGTTGTCCATTTTATTGGCACAGAGTTGCTTGTAGTAATCTCTTAGGATGCTTTGTATTTCTGTGGTGTCTGTTGTAACTTCTCCTTTTTCATTTCTAATTTTATTGATTTGAGTCCTCTCCCTCTTTTTCTTGATGAGTCTGGCTAATGCTTTATCAATTTTGTTTATCTTCTCAAAGAACCAGCTTTTAGTTTTATTGATCTTTGCTATTGTTTTCTTTGTTTCTATTTCATTTATTTCTGCTCTGATCTTTATGATTTCTTTCCTTTTGCTAACGTTGGGTTTTATTTGTTCTTCTTTCTCTAGTTCCTTTAGGTGTAAGGTTAGATTGTTTATTTGAGATTTTTCTTCTTTCTTGAGGTAGGCTTGTATAGCTATAAACTTCGCTCTTAGAGCTGCTTTTGCTGCATCCCATAGGTTTTGGATCATCGTATTTTCATTGTCATTTATCTCTGGTATTTTCTGATTTCCTCTTTGATTTCTTCAGTGATCTCTTGGTTATTTAGTAATGTATTGTTTAGCCTCCATGTGTTTGGGATTTTTACGGTTTTTTCCCTGTGATTGATTTCTAATCTCATAGCGCTGTGGTCAGAAAAGGTACTTGATATGATTTCAATTTTCTTAAATTTACTGAGGCTTGATTTCTGACCCAAGATGTGATCTATCCTAGGGAATGTTCCATGCACACTTGTGAAGAAAGTGTAATCTGCTGTTTTTGGATGGAATGTCCTGTAAATATCAATTAAATCTATTGGGTCTGTTGTGTTATTTAAGTCTTGTGTTTCCTTATTAATTTTCTGTTTGGATGATCTGTCCATTGGTGTAAGTGAGGTGTTAAAGTCCCCCACTGTTATTGTGTTACTGTCGATTTCCTCTTTTATAGCTCTTAGCAGTTGCCTTATGTGTTGAGGTGCTCCTATGTTGGGTGCATATATATTTATAATTGTTATATCTTCTTCTTGGATTGATCCCTTGATCATTATGTAGTGTCTTTCCTTGTCTCTTGTAACATTCTTTATTTTAAAGTCTATTTTATCTGATATGAGTATTGCTACTCCAGCTTTCTTTTGATTTCCATTTGCATGGAATATCTTTTTCCA
>NW_020840488.1:0-3149 GCF_003676395.1 Aethalodelphis obliquidens | reverse complement strand
ACACACACACACACACACACAAAACCCTTATTTACAAAAACAGGTAGCCAGCCCACAGTTTACAGTTTTGTTACCAACCCTCCTGCGTCAGATTCCAGCAAGAGTCCTTCTGCCCCGAGTCACTTACGCCAATAGAAGGAGACCAAGATCGGTTCAGAAGCCAAAGAAAGCTTTGTTCTTCCTCAAAAGATGGCGAGGTGCGAGCTTTCACTGTAAACCACAAGCTCTCAGGAAAGGCCCTGGGCAGCGGCCTACTGCAGGGAGGCTATAGGATCCTCGTCAGCGGGAAGGGGGCGGAGCTCTTGTGGGTCCGCGCAGCTACGCGCTGCTAGCGCTGCTCAAGGCCCCAGCTCACAGCCCCAGGCGCAGCGTCTCTGCGCACGGCCTCGTTGAGCCAAGGTGTCATGCGCAGAGCTTCTGCACGCAGCCCGCCAAGCTCAAGTATCAGGTGCAGCCAATTCACGCTAGGCACTCTTGTCTGAATTACTAGGAAAGCCACTGAACGCGGTACCCTATGAGCAAGTGAAACTAGACTAAGCATGAAGGAAAAAAGGCCAGCAGTGTCATCACCTAATAATGTTAACCTGAACACCTCCTGATTCTGGAAACTGCATCTTTTCCCTGGAGTTTGGGGTGCAGCCTCAGAAGGGAACAATCAAGTGGCAGTGAGGTGTGGGTGTCGCACAGTGGTTGCCTGGACTCATTAACCTACCCCATGATAGTCACCTGACCTAGCCTTGCTGCAACATTGCAATTGTTGCCTCCATACTGGGTAGTTCCCAGGGAGTCAACATCTCCAATGTGAAGTATGTTCATAGCAAATGTCAAGGAAACCCCTAAAAATATCTAAATCAGAAACATTGTCCAGTTAGCTCAAGTTTCCTCATCTGGTCTTTACAAAACTGGAAAATACAAATTAGTTCTTTTGAAGCAGACAGTTATCTGGTAGTGAAAATGGAAACTCATTTCAAGAAACAATTTTCTACTAAGAGCATGCAAGTTACATGGTGGAATATGGGACCAGGCCACCGCCAAGCCAGCTGACCTGCCTCCAGGCTCACACCACTCAACTCGGAAATGCTGAAATGACAACATGGTGCCACTTACCAGGAACGGGTGATGCATTCTGTTACCTCAACTATAAACCTCTAATATGCCTCCCAAGAAGTTTTCTGCTTCAGAAAACCACAAAAGAGAAACTAAAGACAAAAGAACTACAGAAAAAATGGGATGTGATTGCCAATATGAGTCAGAAAAAGGAAGTTTAAAATGTTTTGAATAAGAATTCTCAGGTAGATTCCCATGTACTTCACGTGAAGGATGATCCAATTTATATTCCCATGTACTTCACGTGTGAAGGATGATCCAATTATCACAGAAAAGATGTGAAATAACAAATCATTCCAAATAAGTTTAAATGTTATGTTACATTTGATGCATGTAATAAATTCTGTGCATTGAATACGAAGAGATCCATTTTAATTTTAAAAAATCAATTTCTTCCTGTCTCTACTAAGTAAATATTAAGAAATATTTAAACAATACCTACTTGAAGGCACCAAATTATTAGCCTGCCTAGAGCAGCCACAGGCCTGTTTTAGCCTTCCTTGAAAACTCTAACAGTTTTCCTCTAGAGCAGTTCAGACTTTAATGAACACACACATTAGCCACAGATCTTATTACAATGCACATTATGAGTTCAAAGTTCTGGGGTGGGGCCTGAGATTCTGCATTTCTCTCAAACACCCATATGATGCCAATAATGCTCCAATAAAACCTTATTTACGGGCTTCCCTGGTGGCGCAGCGGTTGGGGGTCCGCCTGCCGATGCAGCGGGCTCGGGTTCGTGCCCCGGTCCGGGAAGATCCCACATGCCGCGGAGCGGCTGGGCCCGTGAGCCATGGACGCTGAGCCTGCGCGTCCGGAGCCTGTGCTCCGCAACGGGAGCGACCACAACAGTGAGAGGCCCGCGTACCGCAAAAAACACACACACACACACACACACAAAACCCTTATTTACAAAAACAGGTAGCCAGCCCACAGTTTACAGTTTTGTTACCAACCCTCCTGCGTCAGATTCCAGCAAGAGTCCTTCTGCCCCGAGTCACTTACGCCAATAGAAGGAGACCAAGATCGGTTCAGAAGCCAAAGAAAGCTTTGTTCTTCCTCAAAAGATGGCGAGGTGCGAGCTTTCACTGTAAACCACAAGCTCTCAGGAAAGGCCCTGGGCAGCGGCCTACTGCAGGGAGGCTATAGGATCCTCGTCAGCGGGAAGGGGGCGGAGCTCTTGTGGGTCCGCGCAGCTACGCGCTGCTAGCGCTGCTCAAGGCCCCAGCTCACAGCCCCAGGCGCAGCGTCTCTGCGCACGGCCTCGTTGAGCCAAGGTGTCATGCGCAGAGCTTCTGCACGCAGCCCGCCAAGCTCAAGTATCAGGTGCAGCCAATTCACGCTAGGCACTCTTGTCTGAATTACTAGGAAAGCCACTGAACGCGGTACCCTATGAGCAAGTGAAACTAGACTAAGCATGAAGGAAAAAAGGCCAGCAGTGTCATCACCTAATAATGTTAACCTGAACACCTCCTGATTCTGGAAACTGCATCTTTTCCCTGGAGTTTGGGGTGCAGCCTCAGAAGGGAACAATCAAGTGGCAGTGAGGTGTGGGTGTCGCACAGTGGTTGCCTGGACTCATTAACCTACCCCATGATAGTCACCTGACCTAGCCTTGCTGCAACATTGCAATTGTTGCCTCCATACTGGGTAGTTCCCAGGGAGTCAACATCTCCAATGTGAAGTATGTTCATAGCAAATGTCAAGGAAACCCCTAAAAATATCTAAATCAGAAACATTGTCCAGTTAGCTCAAGTTTCCTCATCTGGTCTTTACAAAACTGGAAAATACAAATTAGTTCTTTTGAAGCAGACAGTTATCTGGTAGTGAAAATGGAAACTCATTTCAAGAAACAATTTTCTACTAAGAGCATGCAAGTTACATGGTGGAATATGGGACCAGGCCACCGCCAAGCCAGCTGACCTGCCTCCAGGCTCACACCACTCAACTCGGAAATGCTGAAATGACAACATGGTGCCACTTACCAGGAACGGGTGATGCATTCTGTTACCTCAACTATAAACCTCTAATATGCCTCCCAA
>NW_020840487.1:1955-3149 GCF_003676395.1 Aethalodelphis obliquidens | reverse complement strand
TTTTCTATATTCTACTAATTGTCTACTAGAAAGTATCACTTTTATGATTAAAAATGAATGAATGGGGAGAAGGCGGAAGATGGCGGAAGAGTAAGACGCGGAGATCACCTTCCTCCCCACAGATACACCAGAAATACATCTACACGTGGAACAACTCCTACAGAACACCTACTGAAGGCTGGCAGAAGACTTCAGACCTCCCAAAAGGCAAGAAACTCCCCATGTACCTGGGTAGGGCAAAAGAAAAAACAGAGACAAAAGAATAGGGACGGCACCTGCACCAGTGGGAGGGAGCTGTGAAGGAGGAAAAGTTTCCACACTCTAGGAAGCCCCTTCGCGGGCGGAGACTGCGGGAGGCGGAGGGGAGAGCTTCGAAGCTGCGGAGGAGTGCACAGCAACGGGTGCGGAGGGCAAAGCGGGGAGATTCCCGCACAGAGGATCGGTGCCGACCGGCACTCACCAGCTCGAGAGGCTTGTCTGCTCACCCGCTGGGGCGGGTGGGGCTGCGAGCTGAGGCCGGAGCGCAGGGAGAGGACTGGGGTTGGCGGCTTGAACACAGCCTGAAGGGGTTAGTGCACCACAGCTAGCCGGGAGGGAGTCCGGGGAAAACCCTGCACCTGCAGAAGAGGCAGGAGACTTTTCCTTCCCTCTTTGTTTCCTGGGGCGTGAGGAGAGGGGTTTAAGAACGCTGCTTAAAGGAACTCCAGAGACGGGCGCGAGCCGCGGCTAAAAGCGCGAACCCCAGAGACGGGCGCGAGCCGCGGCTGAAAGCGCGGACCCCAGAGACGGGCGCGAGCCGCGGCTTGAAAGCGCGGAATCCAGAGACGGGCGCGAGCCGCGGCTGAAAGCGCGGAATCCAGAGACGGGCGCAAGCCGCGGCTGAAAGCGCGGACCCCAGAGGCGGGCGGGAGAGGTTAGGGCTGCTGCTGCCGCCACCGAGGGGCCTGTGTGCGAGCACGGGTCACTCTCCACGCCCCTCTTCCGCGGAGCCTGTGCAGCCCGCCACTGCCGGGTTCCCGGGATCCAGGGACAACTTCCCCGGGAGAGCGCACAGCGCGCCTCAGGCTGGTGCAAAGTCACGCCGGCCTTTGCCACCGCAGGCCCGCCCCGCACTCTGTGCCCCTCCGTCCCCGCCGGCCTGAGTGCGCCACAGCCCCCAATCAGCGGCTCTTTTAACCCCATCCTGTCTTTTTT
>NW_020840487.1:0-1924 GCF_003676395.1 Aethalodelphis obliquidens | reverse complement strand
AGAGGCAGGGCCAAATCCAAAGCTTAGCCCTGGGAGCTGTGAGAACAAAGAAGAGAAAGGGAAATCTCTCCCAGCAGCCTCAGAAGCAGCGGATTAAAGCTCCACAATCAACTTGATGTACCCTGCATCTGTGGAATACCTGAATAGACAACCAGTCATCCCAAATTAAGGAAGTGGACTTTAGGAGCAAGATCTATGATTTTTTCCCCTTTCCTCTTTTTGTGAATGTGTATGTGTATGCTTCTGTGTGAGATCTTGTCTGTATAGTCTTGCTTCCACCATTTGTCCTAGGGTTCTATCCGTCCATGTTTTTTTTTTTTTTTTTTTTTTAAATTTTTTTTTCCTTAATAATTAATTTTAATAACCTTATTATACTTTACCTTCGTTCTTTCTTTCTGTCCTTCCTTCCCTCCTTTAGACAACGAATCATCCCAAATTGAGGTGGTCTCTGACAGCAAGATTTAGGATTTTTCCCCATTTACCTCTTTTAGTGAGGGTGTATGTGTATGCTTCTGTGTAAGATTTTGTCTGTATAGCTTTGCTTCCAACATTTGTCCTAAGGTTCTTTCCGTCCCTTTTTTTTTTTTTTTTTTTCTTCTAAATAAGAATTTTTTAATTCAATAACTTTATTATACTTTATTTTATTTTTACTGTATCTTCTTTCTTTCTGTCTTTTTTCCTTCTTTCCCTCCTTCCTTCCTTCCTCCCTCCCTCCCTCCTTTCTTTCCTTCTTGCCTTCTTTCCTTCTTTGCTTCTTTCTTTCTTTCTTCCTTCCTTCCTACCCTCCTTTCCTTCTTTCTTTCCTCATACTTCTACTAATTCCCTCTACTTTTTTTTCCTTTTATCCTGAGCCTGTGGATGAAAAGCTTTTGGTGCTCCAGCCAGGAGGCAGGGCTCTGCCTCTGAGGTAGGACAGCCAACTTCAGGACACTGATCAACAAGAGACCTCCCAGCTCCACATAATATCAAACGGCGAAAATCTCCCAGAGACCTCCATCTTAACACCAGCACCCAGCTTCACTCAACGACCAGCAAGCCACAGTGCTGGAAAACCTATGCCAAACAACTAGCAAAACAGGAACACAACCCCACCCATTAGCAGAGAGGCTGCCTAAAATCATAATAAGGCCACAGACACCCCCAAACACACCACCAGACGTGAACCTGCCCACTAGAGAGACAAGATCCAGCCTCATCCACCACAACACAGCCACTAGTCCCCTCCACCAGGAAGCCTACACAACCCACTGAACCAACCTTACCCACTGGAGACAGACATCAAAAACAGGAGGAACTACAAACCTGCAGCCTGCGAAAGGAGACCCCAAACACAGTAAGATAAGCAAAATGAGAAGACAGAAAAACACACAGCAGATAAAGGAGCAAGATAAAAATGCACCAGACCTAACAAATGAAGAGGAAATAGGCAGTCTACCTGAAAGAGAATTCAGAATAATGATAGTAAGGTTGATCCGAAATCTTGGAGATAGAATGGACAATAGATTGGACAAAATGCAAGAATCAGTTAACAAGGACCTAGAAGAACTAAAGATGAAACAAGCAACGATGAACAACACAATAAATGAAATTAAAAGTACTCTAGATGGGATCAATAGCAGAATAACTGAGGCAGAAGAACGGATAAGTGACCTGGAAGATAAAATAGTGGAAATAACTACTGCAGAGCAGAATAAAGAAAAAAGAATGAAAAGAACTGAGGACAGTCTCAGAGACCTCTGGGACAACATTAAACGCACCAACATTCGAATTATAGGGGTTCCAGAAGAAGAAGAGAAAAAGAAAGGGACTGAGAAAATATTTGAAGAGATTATAGTTGAAAACTTCCCTAATATGGGAAAGGAAATAGTTAATCAAGTCCAGGAAGCACAGAGAGTCCCATACAAGATAAATACAAGGAGAAATA
>NW_020840486.1:0-3151 GCF_003676395.1 Aethalodelphis obliquidens | reverse complement strand
TAACTGAGACCAGAACAGCATTTTCCAAAGTTGCTAGAAACAAAGAGTCCTTTAAAATGTTCCACTGACAAAGGGTTGTAGAGCCAAATAAAGTTTAAAAACACTTCAGACAAAACTCTACTTAACAGTGAAATTCACAGAGCACATTATAGCTCATTCCACATCTCAAAAGTCCTCCAGTCACGAAACATGTTTAAATTTCCTGAACCCAGGATTTCTCAAGTTTATTTTACTACAAAATCCTTTTTCTTACTTTTTTGTTCTTTTTTGTTGACTTCACATTCACTAATGTCCCATGGGAGCATAGGTGCTATTCAAAATATTTAACAAACTTCAAGTGAAGGCACTAAACAATCAGAAGGCTGTCTGACTAATTAGAATGACTGTAAAACTAGTGTTCTTTGGATCACTATTTAGAGGAAAAATCTGGTTTAAAACTGAGATCTTAATTGATAATCTAATGCCATCAATCTGCAAAGTTGCCTTAATTAGTAGGGTTTTTTTTTCTTGTTTTTGGTTACAGTTGCTGGACTTAAAATGTAGCTGATATAATGTAAATCATTTCAAAAAAGTCAAATGTATGATGTCACATGTTCTCTAGCATCAAATCCATTTCACTAAGTCTAAAATAATCTCTTTCAAGAGACGCAATATTTTTTTAATCCTGGAAGGTTCGGTTCTAACCTTGAAATAACTTAAAGACACTTTTCAAAACTAAACTAAAAATTGAAAAAATAAATAATAAGTAGAAAAGGGCAAGAACTAAAGTAAGAGACATTTTCACTGGCCATTAAAACAATTCTCTTCTTAAATCTGATTTTTAAAAATTAATAGAAAAGACTGGCAATTAACTTATTTTCCCTGGTGACTACTGCCTGTTTGGGGTGATACAAACATTTACCTAGATAACTGTGCTTTAGGAGTAATAAGAATTATATTTTTGGTCTCTGTCCCAGTTTCTGCCAGAGTTTTTAAAACCCTTGGGATTTCCTAAGCGATGAGATGATAATGGTGTCTTTTGTTATGTTAACAAGGTGATCTTTGGAAAGCACCTAAGGATGGGAGCAGGCAGCCTGTGGAGCCAACCTTGTGATTAGAGGTTGGAACTTTCAGTCCCACCCCCTTGCCCTCAGGGCAGGGAAGAGCCACTCAAGATTGAGCTCAATCGCCCATGGCCAATGAGTTATTCAGACACGCCTGTGTACTGAAGCCTCCATAAACCCCCAAGGACAGGGTTCAGGGAGCTTCCCAGTTGGTGAGCACATGGAGATTTAGGGAGAGTGGGCTCCATGCTTTCTCCCCATACCTCGTCCTATACATGTTTTCTATCTGGCTGTTGCTGAGTTTTATCATTTTATAATACACCGGTTAATCTAGTTAATAGAATATTTCTGTGAGTTCTATGAGTCACTTGGGCAAATTAATTAAAGCTAAGAAGGGGGTCATTGGAACCTCTGATCTGTGGTACAAGGGTCAGAAGCACAGGTGACAACATATACTTGGTGACTGGCACCTGAAGTGTGTGTGTGCATTCCTGCTGGACTGAGCCCTTCCTTCACATGTGAGATCTGATGCTATCTACAGGTAGACAGTGCCAGAATTGAGCTGAATTATAGGACACCCAGCCGTTTGAGCACTGCTACGCTCTCTCATTGGAAATGGGGTGCTCAGGACCACTTAATGCTTTCCAGGCTCTGGCTTCTGTGAATTCATGACACCAGTAACCTCTGAAACATACACATGTACCTTTGCCACAAAAAACCTCTGATAGACACATAAGAAATTAATAACAGTTGCTAAGAAAGGGGGTAAGGGACCTAACGTTGGTTGGATGAGGGGCAAAAATATTCCAGAAGGAATTACTACTACTATTTACCTTTTGATAGTGTGTGATTTTTAAATATGTGATCTCATTAGATTTTCCAAATATAAATAAACAAGATAATTATCATTTGTTTAAAAAAAGGCTGAAGAAAATGTAGTTTTATATACTTCAGAAAAAAGAAAATTGAGGGAGGATTTGATTATAGCGTTCAGTAGGCCAAGAAATGTGAATAAAGAAAGAATTACTCTAAAGGGGCCAGAAAAATGATTTAGGAGACAAGACTTTAGGAGACACTTTCTGATAAGCAGAGCAGTAACTCTTGCCCATTTCCTTTGTTTTTGGCCACGAATGGTTAAAGGCTCCTGTGAGACGGCTACAAGGGGACTAGTGTCCACATCAAGTGGATAGCTTAGATTCTGATACCAACTACTGGAAATTATCCAGGGCCCAGGAAAGAAGTACTGGTAAGCTGCAGTTGCCAGCACGGTGCTTGGTAGATGTAAATATTTGTGGGTCTGCTAAATTAACGGTAAGACTATAATTCATAATATCTTGCCCACAAACTAGATTGGTAAGTTTTCAGTGGATGACTTTATTACCATTCAGAACTCAGTTAGATGGAACAGTACTCCTCAATGATTGAGAAATCAATCTTCCTCAATCTTCACGTATCACCATCTGCAAACTTTGCTCTCTCTCACAGATTACCTGCCTTCAGCTATGGATGAGACAGTGAGATGCATTTCATTCTCCTCTTCCTGGACACACAGAACAATGACCTTTTCTAACCTCCCTTGGAGCCAGGCAGAGGTCAAGTTTTTGCATTCTTGTTGAAAGGGTATGGGTCTACCACTTTCAGGCCTGGCCAGGAGATATTATGCATGATTGCCCATGTTCCCTTCTGCTGTAGTTTAGGTAGTCATGCATTTAAGACAACACCTCAAGGTGCAGGGGGCATGGGTTCCTGATTCACTACTTGAAAGCAATCTGCTAAGAATGAACCACCGAATTCACACTGGTCTCTGACAAGAGAAATAAACATTTATTAAGTTAAGACACTTGGCTTTCAGGAGTGTTTGTTAGACTACCTAGCATCAATTACCTTGAGTAATTCATTGCTAAACTGGTACACCGGTAATAACCACGGACTAGTGATGAGTCTACTTAATTCCAATCCTCTCCATTTCTCATTGCTGATTTACTCTATACTCACCAGAAATTATTTTTCATAGGACTTCCTGATGACCATGTCAGTCTAGAATTATCCATAGTACCTCTATGTCTATCTCTTCCTCCAATTCAACTTCCCAGTAGGGGACCTGGCAT
>NW_020840485.1:0-3151 GCF_003676395.1 Aethalodelphis obliquidens | reverse complement strand
TACCAAAGGGGAAAGGTGGGAGGAGGGATAAATTAACAGTTTGGAATGAACACATACACACTGCTATGTATAAAATAGATCATCAACAAGGAACTACTGTATAGCACAGGGAACTACACTCAATATTTTGCAATAACCTATAAGGGAAAATAATCGGAAAAAGAATAGATATTTTTATCGACATCATCTATCAACGACAGATAAAATGTAACCTAAGGGAAGCCGATGGTGAGTGCTTCTGACCCTGAAGACTTCAATCATCTAAAGTTCGGACTCTGACTACTTCCCAAGGCCCTTAATGAACATACGTGTAGCCGTAGCTTAAAAATTCCCCAGTTTGGGGTTCGGGGAGACACTGATTTGAAAAAATCCCCGGTGTTCTCCTTACATGCACGGAACCCTTGCTACTGCTAAAATATGCCTGTCACACCCAGAGGATGGTACACCGTCTGATCAGGAAGAGTTTGGAAAAGGCATCTCATCTGCTCATCTCTTGGTGCTCGGGTTCACCCCTCCAGCATCTTTCCTAACAATCTCCCCACTTGGGGATGTCAGCACTGTCAACATCCTGTTGCACACAGTTTGGAATCTGTCCAGAGGATGAAGCGGAAGGATGAGGAACAATGAGAGACAAGTCCTAGGTATTCGGACAGGCACATGTCACTCTAATTTCCAATCAGGAAGACGTATTGACCAAAGGCTAAGATTACCCACGGAAACAGAATAGGGCTTGAGGAAATCCCACTGTTTTGTGGCCAGTTCTCAAAAGCACAAGTTGAAAAATGGAACTCAGGGGCACTAAAATTCACGAAACTGAAGAGCTGAAAATATCTATCGTCGAAAAATGTCTTGAGGTAAGTCACCGAAAAGGACTTGTAAGCAAGGGAGAATGGCAGGAAAGGGATTTGAGGAGGTAGAAAGGACTCGCCATTAAGCACAAGAAAAGGGGCTGAACATCGCCAACAATGCAGTTGGCCAAAAAAGGCGTATGCGTATTTTCTGAATATATTCAAGAAAAGGGCATATGCCCTTTTTAGCGAACCAAACAGGTGGGCACTGGAAAACAATACTACAAAATATATCACTTCGCATTAGTCAGAAGAGCCATCCTCATAAAGTGTAAACACCAGAAATGCAGGACAGGGCGAGGAGAAAAGGGAGCCCTGTGAGGCTTATAGTGGAAATGTAAGTTGCCAACGGCCATTCTGGAGAAGTGTATTGTGTTTACAAAAGCATCTAAAAAATGAGCTACAGTGCATAGGGCATTTGCACTCATGGGCGTATATCTTGGGAAAGACAAAAATCGACAGGACAGAGGCACCTCAACGTTTACCGCCTCTCTGTTTAAAAGATCCTCGACTAGGATATAACTTAAATGTCTCTGGAAGGAAAAAATGGATAAAAGAGATGTGGTACTTATGTAGAGTGGAATATTACTCAGCTCAGAAATCAATGAAATAAGGCCACTTGCAACAACTCCAAAGGAGTTACGTACGATCATTCTAAGTGACATAAGTCAAAAAGAAAAAGACACATATCATAAGATATCACTTAAAGGTGGAATCAAAAATGGTTACACATGAAATAAATTACAAAAGATAAACATAGTCAAATATGTAGAAAACACACATAAGGCTGCTAAAGGGGAAAGGTGGGGAGGGGTGAGGCATTATCCAGGAGGTTGAAATTAGCAAATATACGGTTTCAAATACCAAATTGATAATCGAAAAGGCCTACACGGTACCTAAAACAACCGTACTCAGCACACTCAAGTCACCGGAAAAGAATATATACGACTGGTAAGAATCAGAAGAAGAATTTATTGATGTCTCTCTATAGGTGAATCAAGTGCATGTACAGCACAGCGAGAAACAGACCATTGAAAATCACCTGTAATCAATATAATAATAAATTTAAGAAAAAGGCACTGAGACAGAAAAATTCTTACACCTTTTGCTCAGGGGCTGTTAATCAACATGCATTGTACACATATAGACCCACAACAGGATGAGACATAAGGCTGGAAACTGTTCGCGCTAACAGAATTAGTGAGGTTGGGTGAGGAAATGCAGACCCTTTAAAGGAATACTGCCTGGTACCCATTCCATGGGTCCCAAATCTGCAGGTTCAAGGGAACTGCCTACAGGTAAAACATACATGGGAAATCCAGAGGACTGTACACCATGTGAACAGGAAATGTGTCTAAAATGCACCTCATTCTTCATCTACTGGTGCTCGGGTTCGCCATTCCAGCCACTTTACTAAAAATCTCCCCACTTGGAGAATCAGAGCCTTTAACCTCCTGTTTCGCACAGTTTCCAATTTGTGCAGAGGATGAACAGAAAGAAGGGGACCCAATGAGACACTGGCTGTGGGTGTTTCGACAGACACGTGTCAGTTTAATTTCCCACCGTGAACAACAATTAACCAAAGGCTCAGCCTGCCGCCCGGAACCAGAATAGGGCCTGAAGCAATCCTGCGGTTTTCAGCCAGTTCACAAAAAAGCGAGTTGAAAAATGAAGCTCAGGGGCAGTGCAATTCACAAAGCAGCAGAGTTATAAATGACACCTAACGTCCAAAAATATATTGAGGTAAGGCAACGAAGAGGCTCTGAATGCAAGGCAGAATTGCAGGAAACAGATTTCAAGATTTCAAGTGAATATACTCAGGAAAAAAACACATAGGCCCTTTTTGGCCAACCAAGCAAGTGGGCAAAGCAAATCTGCACAACAAACAAATCTCATTTCCCACCACTCAAAAGGGCCATCAGAAAAATGTGTAAAAGACAGAAATGTAGGACAGGCCATTGGAGAACAGAGAGCCTTATTACGGGGATGTGCGCGATGTAAAATGCCGAGAGCCACTCTGGAGAGGTGGATGGTGTTTTCAAAAATATTTAAAAAACAGAGCGACAGAGCATAGGGCACTTCCACTCAAGGGTGAATATCTTGGGAAGACTAAAAATAAACAAGACACAGGCACCACAAAGTATAGGGCTGCTCCGTGTTCAAGAACCTAGATTTCCGTCCACCTTAAATATCACAGGAAACAGAACACTGGAAAAAGTTGTGGTACTTATGTACAATGGAATGTCACTCGGCCTTGAAATCACTGTCATAAGGCCAGCAGCAGCATAATGAGTGGATTTAGG
>NW_020840484.1:0-3152 GCF_003676395.1 Aethalodelphis obliquidens | reverse complement strand
GAGAATTGCTACTCCAGCTTTCTTTTGGTTTCCATTTGCATGAAATACCTTTTTCCATCCCCTTACTTTCAGTCTGTATGTGTCTCTAGGTCTGAAGTGGGTCTCTTGTAGACAGCAAATATATGGGTCTTGTTTTTGTATCCATTCAGCCAATCTGTGTCTTTTGGTGGGAGCATTTAGTCCATTTACATTTAAGGTAATTATCGATATGTGTGTTCCCATTCCCATTTTCTTAATTGTTTTGGGTTTGTTATTGTAGGTCTTTTCCTTCTTTTGTGTTTCTTGCCTAGAGAAGTTCCTTTAGCAGTTGTTGTAGAGCTGGTTTGGTGGTGCTGAACTCTCTCAGCTTTTGCTTGTCTGTAAAGGTTTTAATTTCTCCATCAAATCTGAATGAGATCCTTGCTGGGTAGAGTAATCTTGGTTGCAGGTTTTTCTCCTTCAACACTTTCAATATGTCCTGCCACTCCCTTCTGGCTTGCAGCGTTTCTGCTGAAAGATCAGCTGTTAACCTTATGGGGATTCCCTTGTGTGTTATTTGTTGTTTTTCCCTTGCTGCTTTTAATATGCTTTCTTTGTATTTAATTTTTGACAGTTTGATTAATATGTGTCTTGGCATATTTCTCCTTGGATTTATCCTGTATGGGACTCTCTGTGCTTCCTGGATTTGATTGACTCTTTCCTTACCCGTATTAGGGAAGTTTTCAACTATAATCTCTTCAAATATTTTCTCAGTCCCTTTCTTTTTCTCTTCTTCTTCTGGAACCCCTATAATTCGAATGTTGGTGCGTTTAATGTTGTCCCAGAGGTCTCTGAGACTGTCCTCAGTTCTTTTCATTCTTTTTTCTTTATTCTGCTCTGCAGTAGTTATTTCCACTATTTTATCTTCCAGGTCACTTATCCGTTCTTCTGCCTCAGTTATTCTGCTATTGATCCCATCTAGAGTACTTTTAATTTCATTTATTGTGTTGTTCATTGTTGCTTGTTTCATCTTTAGTTCTTCTAGGTCCTTGTTAACTGATTCTTGCATTTTGTCCATTCTATTGTCCATTCTATCTCCAAGATTTCGGATCAACCTTACTATCATTATTCTGAATTCTTTTTCTGGTAGACTGCCTATTTCCTCTTCATTTGTTAGGTCTGGTGGGTTTTTATCTTGCTCCTTCATCTGCTGTGTGTTTTTCTGTCTTTTCATTTTGCTTATCTTACTGTGTTTGTGGTCTCCTTTTTTGCAGGCTGAAGGTTCGTAGTTCCTGTTGTTTTTTGTGTCTGTCCCCAGTGGCTAAGGTTGGTTCAGTGGGTTGTGTTGGCTTCCTGGTGGAGGGTACTAGTGCCTGTGTTCTGGTGGATGAGGCTGGATCTTGTCTTTCTGGTGGGCAGGTCCACGTCTGGTGGTGTGTTTTGGGGTGTCTGTAGACTTGTTATGATTTTGGGCAGCCTCTCTGCTAATGGGTGGGGTTGTGTTCCTGTCTTGCTAGTTGTTTGGCATAGGATGTCCAGCACTGTAGCTTGCTGGTCGTTGAGTGAAGCTGGGTGCTGGCGTTGAGATGGAGATCTCTCGGAGATTTTTGCTGTTTGATATTATGTGGAGCTGGGAGGCCTCTTGCGGACCGGTGTCTTGAAGTTGGCTCTCCCACCTCAGAGGCACAGCACTGACTCCTGGCTGCAGCACCAAGAGCCTTTCATCCACAGGGCTCCTTAATTTGGGATGATTCGTTGACTATTCAGGTATTCCACAGATGCAGGGTATATCAAGTTGATTGTGGAGCTTTAATCCGCTGCTTCTGAGGCTGCTGGGAGAGATTTCCCTTTCTCTTCTTTGTTCTCACAGCTCCCAGGGGCTCAGCTTTGGATTTGGCCCCGCCTGTGCGTGTAGGTCGCCGCCGGAGGGCGTCTGTTCTTTGCTCAGACAGGACGGGGTTAAAGGAGCCGCTGATTCGGAGGCTCTGGCTCACTCAGGCCAGGGGGTAGGGAGGGTCACGGAGTGTGGGGCGGGCCTGCAGCGGCAGAGGCCGGCGTGACGTTGCAGCCTGAGGCGCGCCGTGCGTTCTCCCGGGGGAGTTGTCCCTGGATCCCGGGACCCTGGCAGTGGCGGGCTGCACAGGCTCCCCGGAAGGGCGTGTGGCTAGTGACCTGTGTTCGCACACAGGCCTCCTGGTGGCAGCAGCAGCGGCCTTAGCGTCTCATGTCTGTCTCTGGGCTCCGCACTTTTAGCCGCGGCTCGCACCCGTCCCTGGAGCTCTCTCAAGCAGCGTTCTTAATCCCCTCTCCTCGTGCACCAGGAAACAAAGAGGGACGTAAAAGTCTCTTGCCTCTTCGGCAGGTCCAGACTTTTCCCCGGACTCTCTCCCGGCTAGCCGCGGTGCACTAACGCCCTGCAGGCTGTGTTCACGCAGCCAACCTCAGTCCTCTCCCGGCGCTCCGATAAAAGCCGGAGCCTCAGCTCCCAGTCCCGCCCGCCCCGGCGGGCGAGCAGACAAGCCTCTCGGCTGGTGAGTTCCGGTCGGCCCGATCCTCTGCGCTGGAATCTGTCCGCTTTGCCCCCCGCACCCCTGTTGCTGTGCTCTCCTCCGCGGCTCCCAAGCTCCCCCACTCCGCCTCCCGAAGTCTCCACCCGCGAAGGGGCTTCCTAGTGTGTGGACACTTTTCCTCCTTCACAGCTCTCTCCCGCTGGTGCAGGACCCGTCCCTATCCTTTTGTCTCTGTTTAGTTTTTTCTTTTGCCCTAACCAGGTACGTGGGGGGTTCCTTGCCTTTTGGGAGGTCTGAGGTCTTCTGCCAGCGTTCAGTAGGTGTTCTGTAGGAGTTGTTCCACGCGTAGATGTATTTCTGGTGTATCTGTGGAGAGGAAGGTGATCTCCGCCCAGAGATTTCTTTCTCTCAGTTCTGGAGGCTGGAACTCCAAGATCAGGGTGCCAGCTTGGTTAGGTTCTTGGGTGACAGCTCCCTTAGGTGTTTCAGACTACTATCTTCGCCTTGTATCCTCACGTGGTCGAGAGCAGAGAAGAAGAAAGCTAACTCTTTTTATATATGTTTTTTCTTGAAAGTTTTCCTCATTTCTTAACATTATAAAATAGTCCTCACACATATGACAGTTATGCACTAGAATATTTACTTTCCTAATCAATTCCTTACCTGCTCAAAAAAAAAAAAAAA
>NW_020840483.1:0-3156 GCF_003676395.1 Aethalodelphis obliquidens | reverse complement strand
GGGCTTTCCTGAGCTCCAGCAGCAGCATTCCTATCCCCTCCATCTGGAGCTCCCACACCCAAGGAGATGGGGAGGGTGGACGAGAAGTCCCTTGAGTACTCCTCCCTGTTGTCCCCCATCTCCCCCAGATGCCATATCCAGCTCTGAGGACTGATTTCCAGGAAGTCAGGGGGGGATTGGGGAGGGGGAGAGCTTCACACACACTCTCCCTGACGGCCATGCTCAGCTGTAATTCCCTCCTCCTGGCCCATGTGTTTTCTGGTCCCCCTCAGTCTAGCTGTCCTGTTTCCCTAGGCTCCCACCTTCTTGAGGACACTGTCCAGTGTTTCTGGTCGGCTAATGTCGAAGCAGATGAGCACAGCATCCGAATCAGGATAGGCCAGAGGCCGGACATTATCGTAGTAAGAGGAACCTGAGAGAAGACAGGGAGGGAGGGGACAGACGAGGGTTCTGAGTGTGCAGAAGGCCTGGAAGGGAATGGGAGACCTTAGCAATCCTGGTCAAGGGATTCTGAGCAGAGAATGGAAAAGAGCAGGTATTAATACCCATCAAGGAGTCTGTGTTTCTCCAAGGAAGGGAGTAGACAGAGGGGAGGTTAGATGGCAGAAAACAGCTCTCCACTTCCCTAGGGGGTTCTCTAAAAGTAATCATTCTTAATCTTTTCTGAGTCTTTGAGAAGCTCATGAAATCTCTCAACATTCTCACAAAATTTTGCATGCGCCTTCTGGGCTTTGACAGACATTTTCTAAAGCTCTCCAGGGGAGCCAAGTAAAAATTTAAAACAAAACAAAAAATTCCTCCCTTTTTGTAGGGGAAGGGGCAGGGGCAGAGCCCTCCCACCCTCCCGGGACTTGATCTCAGATTTCTATAGTTCAGTCTAGAGAAGCAGTTTCCTGCCCCCAAAAGAAATTCTAAATGTCTTTCCTAAACCCAGGCCTATCTCCTAAGAAACATGTTCCAAAATAAAAGCCATTCCTTCCCAACTTTCCCAGGTATGCAGAATCGAGCTGAGGGGATGGGATACTGGGCTTTCTCCTTCAGGACAAGGTTTCTATGTGTCTCTGAAAGCTCTGCCTAGTTTTCCTGGCTTTAAGCAGAAAATTAATTTTCCTTCCTCCTAGGATAGGATGGATGGGCTGGGTTGACCTGGAGCCTAAGGGTCTAGTCCAGGGAGGGAGCAGGGTGGGGGCCTTGGAAGTCAGGGTGACCCCGAGGGACTTGGCTACCTGAAGTGTCCCACATGTTGAGCTCAATGCGGCGCTTGTCGATCTCAAAGCTCGCGGTGTAGTTCTCAAACACGGTGGGGACATAACTCTGCAGACACGAATGGCTCAAGATGAGATCCTCCAGTGCTCACCCCAGACAAATGCCCTCCTCATTCCTACACCCCGTGCAGCCCAGCCCGAGGACACAAGTTGGTCCGGTGTTGGGCAAAGGGGAGATCCCGGGAGCAGCTGCCTCAGCGGAATCTCTGCTAGGCTCCCGGACCCCCTCCCGGTCCTTTCAGGCCCTAGTTCTTCCCCTCTCCAATGCCCAAGACCCCCGACATTCCCCTAGCGCCCCCTCCGGGATCCTCCGGTTCTCCCAAACCCCATTCATCTCACCCTGCTCCCCAATGCCTCCCACCCAAAACCTCTGCAGTCCTTTCAGAAACCCCAACGCTTTCCCCAGTCCTCCAAGCCCCTCTCTCTGATCCCTGGTTACCCCAGCACCCATTTCCGTCCGTCCCCCAGGCCCCAGTCACCCACCCCCGCGGCCTCAGCGCCCCCCTCCCAAGACGCCGGTTCCTCACCCCGGGGTAGGCGTCCTTGGCGAACACCTGCAGCAGCGCCGTCTTGCCGCACTCCGCGTCCCCCACCACCACGATCTTGCAGCGACCGCTCTGCCCCTCCATAGTCCCGGCTACGCGCCGGCCCCCCGCGCAGCCCCCCTCCCGGGCTCCGCTGCCGCCTCCCCCGCCGCTGCAGCTGCAGCCGCTCGGGCCGCCGACACCGGCATCTCTCGGGCCCGCGCCGAGCCCCCGCCCGGGGCCTCGGCCCCCCCTGCGCCCCGCCCCCAGCCCAGCGGCCGCGCCCCCGGCCCCGCCTCCCGCCCCGCACTGCCTGGGGGCGGGGCCCAGAGGAGCGGGGCGGAGCCCCGGGGAAACGGGGGCTCAGGAGAAGGGTTCTAGCGCGCGGGTTTGGTCTAGTGGGCCCCTGCGGGTTTGGGAAGTGCTGAACCGGGTTATTAGACTGAGTTGACTGCCTTAGCGATGGGGGAGGGGCAGAGTTCGGGGAAAGTTCTGAGGGGTAGGGTGGGAGCTGCACAAGCGCGAGGCTTGGGCCTTCTGCGTACCACGCGTGAACGCCGGTGTGCTAGTGCGGACACGCGCGGGGGAAGCCATCCACTTTCTGAACAGAAGGGGGCGCGAGAAGGTAGGGGGAAAAAGGGCGTCTTTTTGGTTCGGTCTCCCTCCCCCACTCTAAAGTCCCGGCAGGGAGTCTTGGGGATGTATAGGCAAGGACTCCAACACACCCACCCGGACAATGGTGACGCCCTGGCTTTCCGTTACCATGGCAACGGACGGCCTGGCCTGTGGCTGCGGTGATTTAACCGCGGGCCCGGGCGATCAGGGAAGCAAGGACAGAGTTTCTCCAGCCAAGCGCAGGGTGGAAAGTTTTGGGGAAGCTGCGTCCTCTGGTGGATGCTTCGGGGAGACGGAGACGGGGACAAAGAAGAGGAAGATAGAACTGCCCAGGGTGACAGCCCTTCTGGAGCCAGAGACAAGCTCTAAAGTGATTTCAGGCTTGATTCGGAGTCTAACAATAATCAAACCTCTGTTTTGCATTTGCATAGTATCTTTTACCGTTTAAAAGCGCTTCTTTAAATAGAGGATACTCGATTTAATTTTATCTTTACCATGCACCTCTCTGGGCTCTCCCATGTAAGTAAGCAAGGAGGTGAGAGTGGTGGGCTTGGGCTGAAAGCAGGAAGGGTGTGGGAGAAGGGAAGGGAGGAGAGGGCAGGGGTGGGGCCCTGCTTCTACCTCAGTGGCCATGAAGGGTCTGCCATCCCCTTTCCCAAATTTGCTCCTGGGAACAGACCAATCCCGCCCTCCCTTCCCCTCCCTGGAACTGGGGCTGCCTTAGCCGACTTCTGTCCATTCACCATGGGCTT
>NW_020840482.1:0-3156 GCF_003676395.1 Aethalodelphis obliquidens | reverse complement strand
GGGCTTTCCTGAGCTCCAGCAGCAGCATTCCTATCCCCTCCATCTGGAGCTCCCACACCCAAGGAGATGGGGAGGGTGGACAAGAAGTCCCTTGAGTACTCCTCCCTGTTGTCCCCCATCTCCCCCAGATGCCATATCCAGCTCTGAGGACTGATTTCCAGGAAGTCAGGGGGGGATTGGGGAGGGGGAGAGCTTCACACACACTCTCCCTGACGGCCATGCTCAGCTGTAATTCCCTCCTCCTGGCCCATGTGTTTTCTGGTCCCCCTCAGTCTAGCTGTCCTGCTTCCCTAGGCTCCCACCTTCTTGAGGACACTGTCCAGTGTTTCTGGTCGGCTAATGTCGAAGCAGATGAGCACAGCATCCGAATCAGGATAGGCCAGAGGCCGGACATTATCGTAGTAAGAGGAACCTGAGAGAAGACAGGGAGGGAGGGGACAGACGAGGGTTCTGAGTGTGCAGAAGGCCTGGAAGGGAATGGGAGACCTTAGCAATCCTGGTCAAGGGATTCTGAGCAGAGAATGGAAAAGAGCAGGTATTAATACCCATCAAGGAGTCTGTGTTTCTCCAAGGAAGGGAGTAGACAGAGGGGAGGTTAGATGGCAGAAAACAGCTCTCCACTTCCCTAGGGGGTTCTCTAAAAGTAATCATTCTTAATCTTTTCTGAGTCTTTGAGAAGCTCATGAAATCTCTCAACATTCTCACAAAATTTTGCATGCGCCTTCTGGGCTTTGACAGACATTTTCTAAAGCTCTCCAGGGGAGCCAAGTAAAAATTTAAAACAAAACAAAAAATTCCTCCCTTTTTGTAGGGGAAGGGGCAGGGGCAGAGCCCTCCCACCCTCCCGGGACTTGATCTCAGATTTCTATAGTTCAGTCTAGAGAAGCAGTTTCCTGCCCCCAAAAGAAATTCTAAATGTCTTTCCTAAACCCAGGCCTATCTCCTAAGAAACATGTTCCAAAATAAAAGCCATTCCTTCCCAACTTTCCCAGGTATGCAGAATCGAGCTGAGGGGATGGGATACTGGGCTTTCTCCTTCAGGACAAGGTTTCTATGTGTCTCTGAAAGCTCTGCCTAGTTTTCCTGGCTTTAAGCAGAAAATTAATTTTCCTTCCTCCTAGAATAGGATGGATGGGCTGGGTTGACCTGGAGCCTAAGGGTCTAGTCCAGGGAGGGAGCAGGGTGGGGGCCTTGGAAGTCAGGGTGACCCCGAGGGACTTGGCTACCTGAAGTGTCCCACATGTTGAGCTCAATGCGGCGCTTGTCGATCTCAAAGCTCGCGGTGTAGTTCTCAAACACGGTGGGGACATAACTCTGCAGACACGAATGGCTCAAGATGAGATCCTCCAGTGCTCACCCCAGACAAATGCCCTCCTCATTCCTACACCCCGTGCAGCCCAGCCCGAGGACACAAGTTGGTCCGGTGTTGGGCAAAGGGGAGATCCCGGGAGCAGCTGCCTCAGCGGAATCTCTGCTAGGCTCCCGGACCCCCTCCCGGTCCTTTCAGGCCCTAGTTCTTCCCCTCTCCAATGCCCAAGACCCCCGACATTCCCCTAGCGCCCCCTCCGGGATCCTCCGGTTCTCCCAAACCCCATTCATCTCACCCTGCTCCCCAATGCCTCCCACCCAAAACCTCTGCAGTCCTTTCAGAAACCCCAACGCTTTCCCCAGTCCTCCAAGCCCCTCTCTCTGATCCCTGGTTACCCCAGCACCCATTTCCGTCCGTCCCCCAGGCCCCAGTCACCCACCCCCGCGGCCTCAGCGCCCCCCTCCCAAGACGCCGGTTCCTCACCCCGGGGTAGGCGTCCTTGGCGAACACCTGCAGCAGCGCCGTCTTGCCGCACTCCGCGTCCCCCACCACCACGATCTTGCAGCGACCGCTCTGCCCCTCCATAGTCCCGGCTACGCGCCGGCCCCCCGCGCAGCCCCCCTCCCGGGCTCCGCTGCCGCCTCCCCCGCCGCTGCAGCTGCAGCCGCTCGGGCCGCCGACACCGGCATCTCTCGGGCCCGCGCCGAGCCCCCGCCCGGGGCCTCGGCCCCCCCTGCGCCCCGCCCCCAGCCCGGCGGCCGCGCCCCCGGCCCCGCCTCCCGCCCCGCACTGCCTGGGGGCGGGGCCCAGAGGAGCGGGGCGGAGCCCCGGGGAAACGGGGGCTCAGGAGAAGGGTTCTAGCGCGCGGGTTTGGTCTAGTGGGCCCCTGCGGGTTTGGGAAGTGCTGAACCGGGTTATTAGACTGAGTTGACTGCCTTAGCGATGGGGGAGGGGCAGAGTTCGGGGAAAGTTCTGAGGGGTAGGGTGGGAGCTGCACAAGCGCGAGGCTTGGGCCTTCTGCGTACCACGCGTGAACGCCGGTGTGCTAGTGCGGACACGCGCGGGGGAAGCCATCCACTTTCTGAACAGAAGGGGGCGCGAGAAGGTAGGGGGAAAAAGGGCGTCTTTTTGGTTCGGTCTCCCTCCCCCACTCTAAAGTCCCGGCAGGGAGTCTTGGGGATGTATAGGCAAGGACTCCAACACACCCACCCGGACAATGGTGACGCCCTGGCTTTCCGTTACCATGGCAACGGACGGCCTGGCCTGGGGCTGCGGTGATTTAACCGCGGGCCCGGGCGATCAGGGAAGCAAGGACAGAGTTTCTCCAGCCAAGCGCAGGGTGGAAAGTTTTGGGGAAGCTGCGTCCTCTGGTGGATGCTTCGGGGAGACGGAGACGGGGACAAAGAAGAGGAAGATAGAACTGCCCAGGGTGACAGCCCTTCTGGAGCCAGAGACAAGCTCTAAAGTGATTTCAGGCTTGATTCGGAGTCTAACAATAATCAAACCTCTGTTTTGCATTTGCATAGCATCTTTTACCGTTTAAAAGCGCTTCTTTAAATAGAGGATACTCGATTTAATTTTATCTTTACCATGCACCTCTCTGGGCTCTCCCATGTAAGTAAGCAAGGAGGTGAGAGTGGTGGGCTTGGGCTGAAAGCAGGAAGGGTGTGGGAGAAGGGAAGGGAGGAGAGGGCAGGGGTGGGGCCCTGCTTCTACCTCAGTGGCCATGAAGGGTCTGCCATCCCCTTTCCCAAATTTGCTCCTGGGAACAGACCAATCCCGCCCTCCCTTCCCCTCCCTGGAACTGGGGCTGCCTTAGCCGACTTCTGTCCATTCACCATGGGCTT
>NW_020840481.1:0-3157 GCF_003676395.1 Aethalodelphis obliquidens | reverse complement strand
TAGCAGAGGGAGGAACACTCCCAAACTCATTCTACAAGGCCACCATCCGCACCCCTCCCTCTCCCCGGCCTGAGTGACCCAGAGTCCCCAAAGGAGCTGTCCCTTTAAACCCGTCCTGTCTGAGCGAAGAACAGACGTCCTCCAGCGACCTACACAGAGAGGCAGGGCCAAATCCAAAGCTGAGCCCCGGGAGCTGTGCAAACAAAGAAGAGAAAGGGAAATCTCTCCCAGCAGCCTTAGAAGCAGTGGATTAAAGCTCAACAATCAACTTGATGTACCTGCATCTGTGGAATACATGAATAGACAACGAATCATCCCAAATTGAGGAGGTAGACTTTGAGTGCAAGATTTAGGATTTTTTCCCCTTTTCCTCTTTTTGTGAGTGTGTATGTCTATGCTTCTGTGTGAGATTTTGTCTTTATAGCTTTGCTTTCACCATTTGTCCTGGGGTTCTATCCATCCTTTTTTTCTTTAAAAAAATTGTTTTTCTTAAAAATTATATTTTATTTTAATAAATTTATTTTATCCTCTTTCTGTTTTCTTTCTTTCTTTTCTTTCTTCCCTCCCTCCTTCCTTCCTTTATGCCTTCCTTCCTTCCTTCCTTTCTTCCTTTCTTTCTTTCTTTCTTTCTTTCTTTCTTTCTTTCTTTCTTTCTTTCTACATTTTTTTCCTTTTATTCTGAGCCATGTGGATGAAAGGCTCTTGGTGCTGCAGCCAGCAATCAGTGCTGTGCCTCTGAGGTGGGAGAGCCAACTTCAGGACCCTGGTCCACAAGAGACCTCCCAGCTCCACATAATATCAAATGGTGAAAATCTCTCAGAGATCTCAATCTCAACACCAGCACCCAGCTTCACTCAATGACCAGCAAGCTACAGTGCTGGACAACCTATGCCAAACAACTATCAAGACAGGAACACAACCCCACCCATTAGCAGAGAGGCTGCCTAAAATCATAATAAGTCCACAGACACCCCAAAAGACACCACCAGACGTGGACCTGCCCACCAGAAAGACAACATCCAGCCACATCCACCAGAAAACAGGCACTAGTCCCCTCCACCAGGAAGCCTACACAACCCACTGAACCAACCTTAGCCACTGGGGACAGACACCAAAACCAACGGGAACTACAAACCTGCAGCCTGCAAAAAGGAGACCCCAAACACAGTAAGATAAGCAAAATGAGAAGACAGAAAAACACACAGCAGATGAAGGAGCAAGATAAAAACCCACCAGACCTAACAAATGAAGAGGAAATAGGCAGTCTACCTGAAAAAGAATTCAGAATAATGAGAGTAAAGATGATCCAAAATCTTGGAAATAGAATAGAGAAAATGCAAGAAACATTTAAAAAGGACCTACAAGAACTAATGATGAAACAACCAATGATGGACAACACAATAAAAGAAATTAAAAGTACTCTAGAAGGCATCAATAGCAGAATAACTGAGGCAGAAGAATGGATAAGTGACCTGGAATATAAAATAGTGGAAATAACTACTGCAGAGCAGAATAAAGAAAAAAGAATGAAAAGAGCTGAGGACAGTGTCAGAGACCTCTGGGACAACATTAAATGCACGAACATTCGAATTATAGGGGTTCCAGAATAAGAAGAGAAAAACAAAGGGACTGAGAAAATATTGGAAGAGATTATAGTTGAAAACTTCCTAATATGGGAAAGGAAATAGTTAATCAAGTCCAGGAAGCACAGAGAGTCACATACATAATAAATCCAAGGAGAAACACACCAAGACACATATTAATCAAACTGTCAAAAATTAAATACAAAGAAAACATATTAAAAGCAGCAAGCAAAAAACAACAAATAACACACAAGGGAATCCCCATAATGTTAACAGCTGATCTTTCAGCAGAAACTCTGCAGGCCAGAAGGGAGTGGCAGGACATATTTAAAGTGAAGAAGGAGAAAAACCTACGACCAAGATTACTCTACCCAGTATGGATCTCATTCAGATTTGATGGAGAAATTAAAACCTTTACAGACAAGCAAAAGCTGAGAGAGTTCAGCACCACCAAACCAGCTTTACAACAAGTGCTAAAAGAACTTCTCTAGGCAAGAAACACAAGAGAAGGTAAAGACCTACAATAACAAACCCAAAACAATTAAGAAAATGGGAATAGGAACATACATATTGATGATTACCTTAAATGTAAATGGAATAAATGCTCCCACCAAAAGACACAGACTGGCTGAATGGATACAAAAACAAGACCCATATATATGCTGCCTACAAGAGACCCACTTCAGACCTACAGACACATACAGACTGAAAGTAAGGGGATGGAAAAAGATATTCCATGCAAATGGAAACCAAAAGAAAGCTGGAGTAGCAATTCTCATATCAGACAAAATAGACTTTAAAATAAAGACTATTAGAAGAGACAAAGAAAGACACTACATAATGATCAAGGGATCGATCCAAGAAGAAGATATAACAATTGTAAATATTTATGCACCCAACATAGGAGCACCTCAATACATAAGGCAAATACTAACAGCCATAAAAGGGGAAATTGACAGTAACACATTCATCGTAGGGGACTTTAACACTCCACTTGCACCCACGGACAGATCATCCAAAATGAAAATAAATAAGGAAACACAAGCCTTAAATGATACATTAAGCAAGATGGACTTAATTGATATTTATAGGACATTCCATCCAAAAACAACAGAATACACATTTTTCTCAAGTGCTCATGGAACATTCTCCAGGATAGATCATATCTTGGGTCACAAATCAAGCCTTGGTAAATTTAAGAAAATTGAAATTGTATCAAGTATCTTTTCTGACCACAACGCCATGAGACTAGATATCAATTACAGGAAAAGATCTGTAAAAAATACAAACACATGGAGGCTAAACAATACACTACTTAATAACGAAGTGATCACTGAAGAAATCAAAGAGGAAATAAAAAAATACCTAGAAACAAATGACAATGGAGACACAACGACCCAAAACCTATGGGATGCAGCAGAAGCAGTTCTAGGATGGAAGTTTTTAGCAATACAATCCTACCTTATGAAACAGGAAACATCTTGAATAAACAACCTAACCTTGCACCTAAAGCAATTAGAGAAAGAAGAACAAAAAAACCCCACAGTTAGCAGAAGGAAAGAAATCATAAAGAT
>NW_020840480.1:0-3160 GCF_003676395.1 Aethalodelphis obliquidens | reverse complement strand
CTGTACGCGGGCCTCTCACTGTTGTGGCCTCTCCCGTTGCGGAGCACAGGCTCCGGACGCGCAGGCTCAGCGGCCATGGCTCACGGGCCCAGCCGCTCCGCGGCACGTGGGATCTTCCCAGACCGGGGCACGAACCCGCGTCCCCTGCATCGGCAGGCGGACTCTCAACCACTGCGCCACCAGGGAAGCCCTGGAGACTAATTTTTGATGAAGGTGCAAAGGCAATACAGTGGAGAAGGAATGGTCTTCTCAATAAGTGGTGCTGGAATAGTTGGATATCACTATGTTAAAAAAAAAAAAGAAAAAGGAACATCAAACCATATCTTTACTCAAATGCAGCAATTAACATGAAATGGGTCATAGACTTAAATGTACAACCTAACGCTGTAAAACTTCTAGACGAAAAGCAGGAGAAGATTTTTGTGATTTAGATCAGGCAAAGATCTCTTAGATATAATAACACCAAAGCATCATCTAAAAAATGAAAAATTGATAAATTGGATTTCATCAAAATTTAAAACTTCTGCTCTTCCAAAGAGACGAGAATGAAAAGACAAGACACAGATTGGGAAAAATATCTGCAAATCCTCTATGTGATAAAGGATTTATATCCAGAATATGTAAATAATTCTCAAACTCACTAATAAGAAAATTCAGTTAAAATTGGGCAAAAAGAAAAAGCATATTTCACCAAAGAAGATGTATAGGTGGCAAACATTAAGACTATTCAATATTATTAGTTATTATGAAAATGTAAATTAAAACCACAGTGAAATACCACTACATACTTACTTAATGGCTAAAATATAAAAGACTGAGATGGTTAATTTTATGTGTCAACTTGGCTGGGCCATCCTTCTCAGATAAGTAGGCAAGCATTATTCTGGATGTTTCTGTGAGAGTGTTTTGGGGTGAGATTAACACCCAAGTGAATGAATGAATGAAAATTTTATTTGCTCTGGGGTCTCTCTCAACAAACCATTTCTACAAATTCATTCTCTCCAGGAGCAAAGAATCCATTTGGGGAATAGATACGGACACCCAAATCAGCACACCTTTATAATACACCTGTCGCTCACCACGTTGGCATGCTTGGGGGCACAGAAATGGCAATCCTGTCCACAAAACGTTTGTGGTCTAAGAGGGGAAGGGAAGAGACACATCCTGAAATAGAGACCTCAGTCTCTGTCCTGCCATCTGCCACTGCCCCCATGCAGGCTCCTCTATATCCGCCCTCTTAAGACCACCTGCCCTCTGCCACCTGACGCCTCTGCCAGCCGGCCTTCTGCAGCCCCTCCCTCCCTTCAGTGGGGCCCATAACTGCCTCTCACATCCTTTCTCAGAGTCCAGCTTCTCTTTTTATCAGTTGAGGACACTTTTTCCCCCAGAACCACTGGCATCCCCTTGGTTACAGTTGTTTATTCGTGTAGCCGGTATTTAACTGGGGGTGGGAAGTGAGCCCCAACTGGAAGATGTAAAATGATGACTTTGTCCTTCAGACTCTGTCAGGTGCTTCCGGGGGCAGCTTGCTCTGGGTCAGTGGAGGATCAGAGCGCCGGTATCCCACTGAGGGCAACAGAGCTTCTCCTGGTGTCTGAACTCCAGGGCCCGCGACTGGCCTTGCTTCTTTGCTCCAGTGAGGCAAAGCACATGCTCACTCTGTTTGTTGACTGAAGGGACAGTGTGAAAGATGAGCTGGGGAAAATGCCCATAGTTTGGGTTTGACAGCCCTTCAGGATTTACCACTATTTCATAGGTTTGTGATGGGGGGCCTTTTGCACACTTGTTCCTTTTTAATCTGAATATTATGTGATGTGTTGCATATTTTTATCATTACCGTTGGGCAGAGAATGAGCTTTGCTACAACCTTACAGCACAGCAAAGGTGGCATGCTCATCACTAAACCCAGAGCACCGGTCTCATGTATTTAAAAGTCTCTGCTTGGTTTTCCATAGCCAACATCCCATAGTTTTTACTTTACTTTGAAATGCTGCGTGACAGAGGAAAACAATTCGCCAGAAAGAAAAAAAAAAAGAAAAAAATCTAATCCTTTCCCTCTAAGGGCAAAAATGGAATATGCTATGGCAACATTTGAAGCAGATCTTACTTAATAAACAATTAAATTTCCATTTTAATCCTCTTCTTGATGTAGTTTCTCAGGTTGAAAATATATTTCATCCATGAGTGGATTCTTGGTGGCAGTCAACTGAAATGACATTTTAAATATAGGTAACATTTAGGTAATAAATATAGCCTGCTGTATGTGCTCAGAATAACAGCAACATAAAAAAACTAATCACTTTATTGATTTCCATTAAGTATCACTTCCTTAATTTTCACGTTCAGGAAAAATTGTCTGCCAGTGTTAGCCTTTTTGTTCAATTATTTTTAGCTGAGTCAGACATCCATAACTCTATTAAAAAAACAGGATTTTTTCTTATGTTACTTAATTTGGAATCCACATATGTAATTAGAGGTTTCAAATGAAATATTTTGCACGACATAACAGTTGCTCACAGGAGATCCAGAGGGAAAGATTCCGAGTAAAAATGTACATTTCTGACATTTGTGAGCGAAGAGAAAGGCCTCATTTTGGTAAAGAATATGATACTGAACACTATTCCGTGAGAATTCAGATGTATGCTCTCCTTTTTTCTTCTTCTAATCAAATTATAGAGTTTTGTAGATGTGGTGCTGTAATTTATTGATAAAATGAGAAATACATAGTTGGTCTTCATCCCCTGTTCCTGCACAGAGCTCCTAAAGCCCTTGTCATTTCCTCTACAAGAGCAGAGGGGGATCTTTTGTTGTAATGTTTAGTTTTGTTCCTAGTTCCTGAGATAGCTCCAGAGCGATAATGGTGAAATGGGTGTCTTTTATCTTTGACAGAAGAAGTTCCTTTCAACCACACCTCAGTTTATGTTAATGAGATAACTTTGGGAAAGCCCCTAAGGGTGGGGGGACTTGTTGCCAGGCAACCAACCAAGTGATTAGAGGGTTGGAACTTTCAACCCCACCCCCACCTCCAGGGAGGGGAGAGCAGCTGGAGATTGAGTCCCGACACCATTGGCTAATAATTTAATCAACCATGCCTGTGTAGTGAAGCCTTATAAAAACCCCAGAAGGATGGGGATCAGACAGCTTCTGGGTTTGGTGAACA
>NW_020840479.1:0-3162 GCF_003676395.1 Aethalodelphis obliquidens | reverse complement strand
AGTCATTTTCACAATGTTGATTCTTCCAATCCAAGAACATGGTATATCTCTCCATCTATTTGTATCATCTTTAATTTCTTTCATCAGTGTCTTATAATTTTCTGCATACAGGTCTTTTGTCTTCTTAGGTAGGTTTATTCCTAGATATTTTATTCTTTTTGTTGCAATGGTAAATGGGACTGTTTTCTTGATTTCAATTTCAGATTCTCCATCATTAGTTTTTGGAATGCAAGAGATTTCTGTGCATTAATTTTGTATCCTGCTACTTTACCAAATTCATTGATTAGCTCTAGTAGTTTTCTGGTAGCATCTTTAGGATTCTCTATGTATAGTATCATGTCATCTGCAAACAGTGACAGCTTTACTTCTTTTCCAATTTGGATTCCTTTTATTTCCTTTTCTTCTCTGATTGCTGTGGCTAAAACTTCCAAAACTATATTGAATAAGAGTGGTGAGAATGGGCAACCTTGTCTTGTTCCTAATCTTAGTGGAAATGCTTTCAGTTTTTCACCATTGAGGACAATGTTGGCTGTGAGTTAGTCATATATGGCCTTTATTATGTTGAGGAAAGTTCCCTCTATGCCTACTTTCTGCAGGGTTTTTATCATAAATCGGTGTTGAAGTTTGTCGAAAGCTTTCTCTGCATCTATTGAGATGATCATATGGTTTTTCTCCTTCAATTTGTTAATATGGTGTATCACGTTGTTTGATTTGCGTATATTGAAGAATCCTTGCATTCCTGGAATAAACCCCACTTGATCATGGTGTATGATCCTTTTAATGTGCTGTTGGATTCTGTTTGCTAGTATTTTGTTGAGGATTTTTGCATCTATGTTCATCAGTGATATTGGCCTGTAGTTTTCTTTCTTTGTGACATACTTGTCTGGTTTTGGTATCAGGGTGATGGTGGCCTTATAGAATGAGTTTGGGAGTGTTCCTCCCTCTGCTATATTTTGGAAGAGTTTGAGAAGAATAGGTGTTAGCTCTTCTCTAAATATTTGATAGAATTCACCTGTGAAGCCATCTGGTCCTGGGCTTTTGTTTGTTGGAAGATTTTTAATCACAGTTTCAATTTCAGTGCTTGTGATTGGTCTGTTCATATTTTCTATTTCTTCCTGATTCAGTCTTTGCAGGTTGTGCATTTCTAAGAATTTGTCCACTTCTTCCAGGTTGTCCATTTTATTGGCATAGAGTTGCTTGTAGTAATCTCTTATGATCTTTTGTATTTCTGCAGTGTCAGTTGTTACTTCTCCTTTTTCATTTCTAATTCTATTGATTTGAGTCTTCTCCCTTTTTTTCGTGATGAGTCTGGCTAATGGTTTATCAATTTTGTTTATCTTCTCAAAAAACCAGGTTTTAGTTTTATTGATCTTTGCTATCGTTTCCTTCATTTCTTTTTCATTTATTTCTGATCTGATTATTATGATTTCTTTCCTTCTGCTACCTTTGGGGTTTTTTTGTTCTTCTTTCTCTAATTGCTTTAGGTGCAAGGTTAGGTTGTTTATTCGAGATATTCCCTGTTTCTTAAGGTAGGATTGTATTGCTATAAACTTCTCTCTTAGAACTGCTTTTGCTGCATCCCATAGATTTTGGGTCATCGTGTCTCCATTGTTATTTGTTTCTAGGTGTTTGTTTTGTTTTGTTTTGATTTTTTTTCTTTGCGGCACCGGGGCCGCTCACTGTTGTGGCCTCTCCCATTGCGGAGCACAGGCTCCGCACGTGCAGGATCAGCGGCCATGGCTCATGGGCCCAGCAGCTCGGCGGCATGTGGGATCTTCCCGGACCGGGGCACGAACCCCTGTCCCCTAAATCGGCAGGCGGACTCTCAACCACTGCGCCACCAGGGAAGTCCTGTTTCTAGGTATTTTTTGATTTCCTCTTTGATTTCTTCTGTGATCACTTCGTTATTAAGTAGTGTATTATTTACCTGCATCTGTTTGTATTTTTTACAGATCTTTTCCTGTAATTGATATCTAGTCTCATAGCATTGTGGTCGGAAAAGATACTTGATACAATTTCAACTTTCTTAAATTTACCAAGGCTTGATTAGTGACCCAAGATATGGTCTATCCTGGAGAATGTTCCATGAGCACTTGAGAAAAATGTGTATTCTGTTGTTTTTGGATGGAATGTCCTATAAATATCAATTAAGTCCATCTTGTTTAATGTATCATTTAAAGCTTGTGTTTCCTTATTTATTTTCATTTTGGGTGATCTCTCCATTGGTCAAAGTGGGGTGTTAAAGTCCACTAGTATGAATGTGTTACTGTCTATTTCCCCTTTTATGGCTGTTAGTATTTGCCTTATGTATTGAGGTGCTCCTATGTTGGGTGCATAAATATTTACAACTGTTATATCTTCTTCTTGGATCGATCCCTTGATCATTATGTAGTGTCCTTCTTTGTCTCTTCTAATAGTCTTTATTTTAAAGTCTATTTTGTCTGATATGAGAATTGGTACTCCAGCTTTCTTTTGGTTTCCATTTGCATGAAATATCTTTTTCCATCCCCTTACTTTCAGTCTGTATGTGTCCTTAGGTCTGAAGTGGGTCTCTGGTAGACAGCAAATACATGGGTCTTGTTTTTATATCCATTCAGCCAATCTGCATCTTTTGGTGGGAGCATTTAGTCCATTTACATTTAAGGTAATTATCGATATGTATGTTCCTATTCCCATTTTCTTAATTGTTTTGGGTTCTTTATTGTAGGTCTTTTTCTTCTCTTGTGTTTCCTGCCTAGAGAAGTTCCTTTAGCAGTTGTTGTAGAGCTGGTTTGGTGGTGCTGAACTCTCTCAGCTTTTGCTTGTCTGTAAAGGTTTTAATTTCTCCATCAAATCTGAATGAGATCCTTGCTGGGTAGAGTAGTCTTGGTTGCAGGTTTTTCTCCTTCATCACTTTAAATATGTCCTGCCACTCCCTTCTGGCTTGCAGATTTTCTGCTGAAACATCAGCTGTTAACCTTATGGGGATTCCCTTGTGTGTTATTTGCTGTTTTTCCGTTGCTGCTTTTAATATATTTTCTTTGTATTTAATTTTTGACAGTTTGATTAATATGTGTCTTGGTGTATTTTTCCTTGGATTTATTCTGTATGGGACTCTCTGTGCTTCCTGGACTTCATTAACTATTTCCTTTCCCATATTAGGGAAGTTTTCAACTATAAGCT
>NW_020840478.1:0-3163 GCF_003676395.1 Aethalodelphis obliquidens | reverse complement strand
TCCTTTAGATAGCTATGTACACACCAAAGCTTACACACTTCAGGGTGTTGTCATCGCTTTTTGCTATGTACTAGAATCCTGGCAGCTTCTCAGATTTACAAAGGCATAAACGCTAAAAACAAAAATAACTTGGGCCTGCCCTTTGGGGTGATTCATGGTGGCTGTTTTATTTGTAATGCTTCAAAATTTTGAGATTGTCACACCTAGCAACTACTATACTTTTCTTCTCCCAACTGCATCTTATTCTTCCCACCTGTAGTATTTTCTCCCATTCTATATGTTTTCTCACTTTCTTGATAGTGTCCTTGGAAGCACAAACTTTTTAATTTTTATAAAATCCAATTCATCTATTATTCCTTTGCTTGTTTGTGCTTCTGGTGTCATATCTAAGAAACTGTTGTCTAATGCAAGGTCATAAAGATTTACTCCTGTGTTTTCTTCTAAGAGTTTTATAGCCTTAGCTCTTACATTTGGATATTTGATCCATTTGGAGTTAATTTTCATGTACTGTGTGAAGTGTAGGAGTCCAGCTTCATTATTTTGTGTGTGGATGTACAGTTGTCCCAGCATCATTTGAAAGGACTGTTCTTTCCACATTGAATTGTTTTGGCACCCTTGTTGAAAATCAATAGACCATAAATAGGATGGTTTATTTCTATACTGTCAGTTCTGTTCCATTGATTTACATGTCTGTTCTTATTCCAGTACCACACTGTGATTGCAGTAGCTTTGAACTGAGTTTTGAAATCAGGATGTGTGAGTCCTCCCACTTTGTACTTTACCAACATTGTTTTGGTTTATTCTGTTTCCTTAAATTGCTATATGAATTTTAGAATTAGCTTGGCAATTTCTGGAAAGAAGTCAGCTGGGATTTTGATAGGAATTGCAATGGAACCATAGGTTGATTTGGGAAATTAGTGAAATTAGTGAAATTTTAAAAAGATTATCTTCCAGTCCATTAATCCAGCATGTCTTTATATTTATTTAGATCTTCTTCAATTTCTTTCAACAGTTTTGTACTTTTCAGTGTGAAGCTTGCACTTACTTGGTTAAATTTTTCCATAAGTATTATATTTGTTTTGATGCTGTTACACGTGGAGTTGTTTTCTTAATTTCATTTTTGGATTACTCACTGCTGGTGTGTAGAAATAATATTGATGTTATATCCTACAACCTTGCTGAACTCATTTATTAATGCTAACAGTTATTTTCCTAGATTCCCAGGAATATGTCTTGTGGTCTTCCAGTTTCCCAGGAATACGTTGGAACATTTCAAAGTCTCTGTGGACATCTCATTCCTCAGCTTTTCTTTTTAAGCTTTTCGGTTGGGCTGTTTTTTGCCCCCAACTCTTATCCATTGCCTCATGCAACCGCCATGTTAAAATATTTGCTTGAAAATGTTTTCCAGAAATGCTACCTGAGGAGAGGCTTTTCTCACTAGACAGCTCTCAGTCAGGTCAAAGGCAAGCCTTTCAAGTGAGGTCTCCCAGGGGACCACCAGACATGTAAAACAATGACAGTTCTTTGGGAATGAGGCTTTGAAGGACCTCCCAGTCCATGCTGCTCCTTCTGGTACCAGGGATGTGGGCTGTTTCTCAAGGCTACCACTGGCATGGAGAGCAAAGTTCAAGGACAAGTTAAAGCAACACAGATCTCATTTTTCTTACAGAAATTAATTTGTTTTCCTTGAATAAATTGCTCCCCAATTGGCTGCCAGCATGTTGGTTAAATTTCCAGAGTTCAGAAGTTGATTCTGACCATTTTTGCCAGTTTTGTTGTTGTTGTTATTTTTGCTTCTATGGAGGGATGAATTTTCAGATGTCCTTCCTCCAACATTTTTACTGAGTTTCCTGCAATTTAAAAAAAAATCTATAAAGTCTCAATGTCCATATGCTAATTAAATATTTATCGTGAGAGATGATTAAGGAAAAAATAAATAAAAAGAGAAATAAATAAATAAATAAAAAGAGAACATATAATTCTCATAGAGGCTTTCCCAGATGGGTAGATGAAGTTTGAAAAGGTATTTCTATATTTAGTGCTCTGCAAATTAAGGTTAAAGTAACAGATGTTTTAACACCCCCCCCCCCTTTTCTTTTCATTCAGGTTAAACACAGCCTTTAGAGTCAGAACTAAGTTCAAATTCTAGCTCGGCTTCTTACTAGCTTGATGACTTACGACAAGTTATGTAACTTCTCTGTGCCTCAGTTTCCTCATTTGTACAATGGTGTAATATATATATCACATAAGGTTACTGTGAGGATTAAATGTTAAATGCTGATCACAGATGCCTGGCAAGCCAAAAGATACTAGTTTTGATAATTATCTTTATAATATTCTGCAAAAATACGCTAATAATTCTTGAGTAGAGTTAACCTAAAGTCAGATATTCTTTTCTTTCTTCCTGTTTCTTTTGGGTTTTTTCCCCCCCTTATTTGTTTTAAAGAACTAAGAAAAAAAAAAAGAAAGAAAGAAAAAAACTAAGAAGAAAATCTATTCCAGGATTTTGGAATAAAATTTTGTTCCCCAAAATTAATTTGTTTATTTTATTGATATATAAACAAAATGTTATTTATTTATTCAGCAAACATTTATTAAATACCTAGTAAATATTAGGCACTATGTCAGTCACAAGAATAATAATGACAATAAAGTGTGGCCTCTGCTCTCAAGTTGCTGACAGTCTAGGAGAGTGACAAGTAAACAGCTGATTGCATACACAGTAACAAAGGCTATGATACAAGAATACACACGGGACTATGTGATGGGAGTATGACTTTCACCAGTTCCTCTTGGATTTATCTCTTCTTCTTTGGCTCCAGAACCAAGGAATTAGCCCTATTTTTGTCTTTAGCTGGGTAGTTTAAATCATGAAATTTTAAAAAATTTGTAGAGATGAAAGAAAAACACCTTGAATTATGGAAGACACTAGAAATAGTACTTTTTTACAGAGCAAGGGCTTCCTACCAGCATAGTCACTTCAAGGGTTTTTAACCTAAAAAGTTCTTTGGCATATTTTTTCTTTGCTAGCCACTTTTTTTCTATTTTATTGTTTGTTTGCTTGTTTCTCTTCTCCACTTTATCATCTAGAGACCTGGGTAGTTCCCAGTGAAAGGGTGTTTTACAGATTCTAAGGGTGATTTATAGGTAAAGACAGAAAATG
>NW_020840477.1:0-3165 GCF_003676395.1 Aethalodelphis obliquidens | reverse complement strand
CACCATAATTCTGATGAGGACCACCCTTGGTCAGCAGTCAGTACCTCGTCCGCTGACTAATCTAGTTGGACAGTTGCCTGAGCCTAAAAACTTTTCCAGGTGTCCATCTGATGGCCCTAGGCTGAACCTTCACTGCGAAGTCCCGGAACATCTGCAAGAATTAGAAAAATGTATAGGTCTCTGGACCCCTAGTGAGTGGAGGGGAAATCCCCCTACATTTGTGCTTGTGGGGAGTAGAACTGAAACATTTGAGACTTCCCCCAGCTCGGAAATTTTTAATCACAGTTGATTCTGATCTTTCACACCTTGACTTTTATTATTATAATGTGAGATTTTAGTGAACAGAAAGCGGGAGGCTTTGCTCTCTATTCAGGCAGTGGACATGTAACAACGGCTCAGTAAATGCTTGGATGAGTGAGTGAATGATCACATGAATAAACAAATAGGCACCCGTGAGAATACTGCTACTGGGAAGCACTAAATGTCAACTTTCACATCATCATCTATGATTATTGTGTTGAATAATCCTCATCTTGTTTAAATAGGCATTTCATTAAGACTAATACCTATTTATACATGCCAGTAAGCCATTGGTGTTTCTTTCCTCTGATGTCCTTATTCATGTCCCTTTCCTTGGGCCTCTTTGTCCTTAATTTCTCTATCTGTATAAAGTAATTACTCTTTAATTGTGTGAAGGTCATACTGTATTATGTAAAATTACCTTTTGTTTGTCAAATGGATCTGTCTGAAATGGTACCCAGATTCCCATTTGTCTTTTGAGAAATGTGTTCATCATCTTTCTGGCATATAGACATCCTTAATTTTTTTCTAGTAAGCTATAATTTTTTCTTTATGGCTTATAGTTGATATGGTTTTTTAAACATATTATTGTTTGGCGCAAGTATTAGAGATTTGAAGGCACTGAGGCTTATTGTTCTCTCTTGTAAAATCTTTAGCAAGCTCTTCTGGTATTACTGATACCTTTTTTTTTTTATATTTCTTTTTTTTTAACATCTTTATTGGGGTATAATTGCTTTACAGTGGTGTGTTAGTTTCTGCTTTATAACAAAGTGAATCAGTTATACATATACATATGTTCCCATATGTCTTTCCTCTTGCGTCTCCCTCCCTCCCACCCTCCCTATCCCACCCCTCCAGGCTGTCACAAAGCACGAAGCCAATATCCCTGTGCCATGCGGCTGCTTCCCACTAGCTATCTACCTTACTACGTTTGTTAGTGTGTATATGTCCATGACTCTCTCTCGCCCTGTCACAGCTCACCCTTCCCCCTCCCCATAACCTCAAGTCCGTTCTCTAGGAGGTCTGCGTCTTTATTCCTGCCTTACCCCTAGGTTCTTCATGACATTTTTTTTCTTAAATTCCATATATATGTGTTAGCATACCGTATTTGTCTTTTTCTTTCTGACTTACTTCACTCTGTATGACAGACTCTAGGTCTATCCACCTCATTACAAATAGCTCACTTTCGTTTCTTTTTATGGCTGAGTAATATTCCATTGTATATATGTGCCACATCTTCTTTATCCATTCATCCGATGATGGGCACTTAGGTTGTTTCCATCTCCGGGCTATTGTAAATAGAGCTGCAATGAACATTATGGTACATGACTCTTTTTGAATTTTGGTTTTCTCAGGGTATATGCCCAGTAGTGGGATTGCTGGGTCATATGGTAGTTCTATTTGTAGTTTTTTAAGGAACCTCCATACTGTTCTCCATAGTGGCTGAACCAATTCACATTCCCACCAGCAGTGCAAGAGGGTTCTCTTTTCTCCACACCCTCTCCAGCATTTATTGTTTCTAGATTTTTTGATGATGGCCATTCTGACTGGTGTGAGATGATATCTCATTGTAGTTTTGATTTGCATTTCTCTAATGATTAATGATGTTGAGCATTCTTTCATGTGTTTGTTGGCAGTCTGTATATCTTCTTTGGAGAAATGTCGATTTAGGTCTTCTGCCCATTTTTGGATTGGGTTGTTTGTTTTTTTGTTATTGAGCTGCATGAGCTGCTTGTAAATTTTGGAGATTAATCCTTTGTCGGTTGCTTCATTTGCAAATATTTTCTCCCATTCTGAGGGTTGTCTTTTGGTCTTGTTTATGGTTTCCTTTGCTGTGCAAAAGCTTTGAAGTTTCATTAGGTCCCATTTGTTTATTTTTGTTTTTATTTCCATTTCTCTAGGAGGTGGGTCATAAAGGATCTTGCTGTGATTTATGTCATAGAGTGTTCTGCCTATGTTTTCCTCTAAGAGTTTGATAGTTTCTGGCCTTACATTTAGGTCTTTAATCCATTTTGAGCTTATTTTTGTGTATGGTGTTAGGGAGTGATCTTATCTCATACTTTTACATGTACCTGTCCAGTTTTCCCAGCACCACTTATTGAAGAGGCTGTCCTTTCTCCACTGTACATTCCTGCCACCTTTATCAAAGATAAGGTGTCCGTATGTGCATGGGTTTATCTCTGGGCTTTCTATCCTGTTCCATTGATCTATCTTTCTGTTTTTGTGCCACTACCATACCGTCTTGATAACTGTAGCTTTGTAGTATAGTCTGAAGTCAGGAGCCTGATTCCTCCAGTTCCTTTTTTCGTTCTCAAGATTGCTTTGGCTATTCGGGGTCTTTTGTGTTTCCATACAAATTGCGCAATTTTTTGTTCTAGTTCTGTGAAAAATGCCAGTGGTAGTTTGATAGGGATTGCATTGAACCTATAGATTGCTTTGGGTAGTAGAGTCATTTTCACAATGTTGATTCTTCCAATCCAAGAACATGGTATATCTCTCCATCTATTTGTATCATCTTCAATTTCTTTCATCAGTTCTTATCAGTTTCTGCATACAGGTCTTTTGTCTCCTTAGGTAGGTTTATTCCTAGATATTTTATTCTTTTTGTTGCAGTGGTAAATGGGAGTGTTTTCTTGATTTCACTTTCAGATTTTTCATCATTAGTATATAGGAATGCCAGAGATTTCTGTGCATTAATTTTGTATCCTGCCACTTTACCAAATTCATTGATTATCTCTAGTAGTTTTCTGGTAGCATCTTTAGGATTCTCTAGGTATAGGATCATGTCATCTGCAAACAGTGACAGCTTTACTTCTTGTTTTCCGATTTGGATTCCTTTTATTTCCTTTTCTTCTCTGATTGCTG
>NW_020840476.1:0-3165 GCF_003676395.1 Aethalodelphis obliquidens | reverse complement strand
CACCATAATTCTGATGAGGACCACCCTTGGTCAGCAGTCAGTACCTCGTCCGCTGACTAATCTAGTTGGACAGTTGCCTGAGCCTAAAAACTTTTCCAGGTGTCCATCTGATGGCCCTAGGCTGAACCTTCACTGCGAAGTCCCGGAACATCTGCAAGAATTAGAAAAATGTATAGGTCTCTGGACCCCTAGTGAGTGGAGGGGAAATCCCCCTACATTTGTGCTTGTGGGGAGTAGAACTGAAACATTTGAGACTTCCCCCAGCTCGGAAATTTTTAATCACAGTTGATTCTGATCTTTCACACCTTGACTTTTATTATTATAATGTGAGATTTTAGTGAACAGAAAGCGGGAGGCTTTGCTCTCTATTCAGGCAGTGGACATGTAACAACGGCTCAGTAAATGCTTGGATGAGTGAGTGAATGATCACATGAATAAACAAATAGGCACCCGTGAGAATACTGCTACTGGGAAGCACTAAATGTCAACTTTCACATCATCATCTATGATTATTGTGTTGAATAATCCTCATCTTGTTTAAATAAGCATTTCATTAAGACTAATACCTATTTATACATGCCAGTAAGCCATTGGTGTTTCTTTCCTCTGATGTCCTTATTCATGTTCCTTTCCTTGGGCCTCTTTGTCCTTAATTTCTCTATCTGTATAAAGTAATTACTCTTTAATTGTGTGAAGGTCATACTGTATTATGTAAAATTACCTTTTGTTTGTCAAATGGATCTGTCTGAAATGGTACCCAGATTCCCATTTGTCTTTTGAGAAATGTGTTCATCATCTTTCTGGCATATAGACATCCTTAATTTTTTTCTAGTAAGCTATAATTTTTTCTTTATGGCTTATAGTTGATATGGTTTTTTAAACATGTTATTGTTTGGCGCAAGTATTAGAGATTTGAAGGCACTGAGGCTTATTGTTCTCTCTTGTAAAATCTTTAGCAAGCTCTTCTGGTATTACTGATACCTTTTTTTTTTTATATTTCTTTTTTTTTAACATCTTTATTGGGGTATAATTGCTTTACAGTGGTGTGTTAGTTTCTGCTTTATAACAAAGTGAATCAGTTATACATATACATATGTTCCCATATGTCTTTCCTCTTGCGTCTCCCTCCCTCCCACCCTCCCTATCCCACCCCTCCAGGCTGTCACAAAGCACGAAGCCAATATCCCTGTGCCATGCGGCTGCTTCCCACTAGCTATCTACCTTACTACGTTTGTTAGTGTGTATATGTCCATGACTCTCTCTCGCCCTGTCACAGCTCACCCTTCCCCCTCCCCATAACCTCAAGTCCGTTCTCTAGGAGGTCTGCGTCTTTATTCCTGCCTTACCCCTAGGTTCTTCATGACATTTTTTTTCTTAAATTCCATATATATGTGTTAGCATACGGTATTTGTCTTTTTCTTTCTGACTTACTTCACTCTGTATGACAGACTCTAGGTCTATCCACCTCATTACAAATAGCTCAATTTAGTTTCTTTTTATGGCTGAGTAATATTCCATTGTATATATGTGCCACATCTTCTTTATCCATTCATCCGATGATGGGCACTTAGGTTGTTTCCATCTCCGGGCTATTGTAAATAGAGCTGCAATGAACATTATGGTACATGACTCTTTTTGAATTTTGGTTTTCTCAGGGTATATGCCCAGTAGTGGGATTGCTGGGTCATATGGTAGTTCTATTTGTAGTTTTTTAAGGAACCTCCATACTGTTCTCCATAGTGGCTGAACCAATTCACATTCCCACCAGCAGTGCAAGAGGGTTCTCTTTTCTCCACACCCTCTCCAGCATTTATTGTTTCTAGATTTTTTGATGATGGCCATTCTGACTGGTATGAGATGATATCTCATTGTAGTTTTGATTTGCATTTCTCTAATGATTAATGATGTTGAGCATTCTTTCATGTGTTTGTTGGCAGTCTGTATATCTTCTTTGGAGAAATGTCGATTTAGGTCTTCTGCCCATTTTTGGATTGGGTTGTTTGTTTTTTTGTTATTGAGCTGCATGAGCTGCTTGTAAATTTTGGAGATTAATCCTTTGTCGGTTGCTTCATTTGCAAATATTTTCTCCCATTCTGAGGGTTGTCTTTTGGTCTTGTTTATGGTTTCCTTTGCTGTGCAAAAGCTTTGAAGTTTCATTAGGTCCCATTTGTTTATTTTTGTTTTTATTTCCATTTCTCTAGGAGGTGGGTCATAAAGGATCTTGCTGTGATTTATGTCATAGAGTGTTCTGCCTATGTTTTCCTCTAAGAGTTTGATAGTTTCTGGCCTTACATTTAGGTCTTTAATCCATTTTGAGCTTATTTTTGTGTATGGTGTTAGGGAGTGATCTTATCTCATACTTTTACATGTACCTGTCCAGTTTTCCCAGCACCACTTATTGAAGAGGCTGTCCTTTCTCCACTGTACATTCCTGCCACCTTTATCAAAGATAAGGTGTCCGTATGTGCATGGGTTTATCTCTGGGCTTTCTATCCTGTTCCATTGATCTATCTTTCTGTTTTTGTGCCACTACCATACCGTCTTGATAACTGTAGCTTTGTAGTATAGTCTGAAGTCAGGAGCCTGATTCCTCCAGTTCCTTTTTTCGTTCTCAAGATTGCTTTGGCTATTCGGGGTCTTTTGTGTTTCCATACAAATTGCGCAATTTTTTGTTCTAGTTCTGTGAAAAATGCCAGTGGTAGTTTGATAGGGATTGCATTGAACCTATAGATTGCTTTGGGTAGTAGAGTCATTTTCACAATGTTGATTCTTCCAATCCAAGAACATGGTATATCTCTCCATCTATTTGTATCATCTTCAATTTCTTTCATCAGTTCTTATCAGTTTCTGCATACAGGTCTTTTGTCTCCTTAGGTAGGTTTATTCCTAGATATTTTATTCTTTTTGTTGCAGTGGTAAATGGGAGTGTTTTCTTGATTTCACTTTCAGATTTTTCATCATTAGTATATAGGAATGCCAGAGATTTCTGTGCATTAATTTTGTATCCTGCCACTTTACCAAATTCATTGATTATCTCTAGTAGTTTTCTGGTAGCATCTTTAGGATTCTCTAGGTATAGGATCATGTCATCTGCAAACAGTGACAGCTTTACTTCTTGTTTTCCGATTTGGATTCCTTTTATTTCCTTTTCTTCTCTGATTGCTG
>NW_020840475.1:2754-3172 GCF_003676395.1 Aethalodelphis obliquidens | reverse complement strand
TCATTGCAGCTCTATTTACAATAGCCCGGAGATGGAAACAACCTAAGTGTCCATCATCGGATGAATGGATAAAGAAGATGTGGCACATATATACAATGGAATATTACTCAGCCATAAAAAGAAACAAAATTGAGCTATTTGTAATGAGGTGGATAGACCTAGAGTCTGTCATACAGAGTGAAGTAAGTCAGAAAGAGAAAGACAAATAACATATGCTAACATATATATATGGAATTTAAGAAAAAAAAATGTCATGAAGAACCTAGGGGTAAGACAGAAATAAAGACACAGACCTACTAGAGAATGGACTGGAGGATATGGGGAGGGGGAAGGGTAAGCTGTGACAAAGCGAAGGAGAGGCATGGACATACATACACTACCAAACGTAAAATAGATAGCTAGTGGGAAGCAGCCGCAT
>NW_020840475.1:0-2654 GCF_003676395.1 Aethalodelphis obliquidens | reverse complement strand
GGGAGATCAGCTCGGTGCTCTGTGACCGCCTGGAGGGGTGGGATAGGGAGGGTGGGAGGGAGGGAGACGCAAGAGGGAAGAGATTTGGGAACATATGTATATGTATAACTGATTCACTTTGTTATAAAGCAGAAACAAAGACACCATTGTAAAGCAATTATACTCCAATAAAGATGTAAACAGATAAAAAAAATAAAAAATACAACATTCAGAGGAAATTAAGAATTCAATTTTTTTTTTAATTCCAATATTGATAATTTAGGCTTCTTGTTAGAAGAAAGCTTTTTTCTCCTGTAAATTTCTTCCCCTGGCATGAATGACAGTTGTAGAAACAGGTGATTTGGGCTATCTAGTTTCATAGGTACTTTATTATCTCTGTATTGTTAAATTTGGGGAAAAAGCTCATATTCTGATCTATAGCATTCTAGCATGGTTTTGCATCACTATTACCCCAGATGCTTTCCACACAAAATAAGTTGAGAACAATATTTTACAGTGGTTTGCCAAGATTTTTAGTAGTTTCCAAGATTTAGTAGTAGTGTGTTTATTCACATATCTTAGAAATGAAGCCTTTGATGAATTTGTTGTATAAAGTATTAGATAGGTTTTGGTTTGAATAGCAGCTGTACTCACTTATGGTATTTCATTTAGACTCAGCCTCTTTTGTGCATAGCTTCAGGATGTGGGTAACACTAACTTTTGAGGGTTTTTTTCCAATTTATTATCATATTTTAAAGAAAAACACCTTTAGAATCTAAAGAAATAATTAATTTAGATGTTTATTCAAAGTAATGCTACATTCATTAGGAAAATATTGCTTATATCTGGATTTGAATTGATAATATGGGAACTTGTATACATTTTTAAAAGGTAAATGAAGAAATATACAAACAAATGCTATTGTGTAAACAGTATAGAGAAAAAAGAATGCAAGGATAAGAGAACCGGAGAGAAATATGTACCAAAATTAAAAGATGGAATTGAATATTAAGATGAAATCAAAATGAATAACAGGGAGACAATGTCCATAGTTGGGAAGGAATAGAAATTCTAAATTTATTTTTAATTTATTTCAGTGAGAAAAGTAACAAAAGAAGAGAGTATATTTTATATTTTTAGAATACAGTTTTATTTGAGAAACTGTTTATGCTTAGAATGTCGTTACTGTTTTTACTTTATAACACTTAAAAACATTTATGTAAGTAATAATGTTTACGCTTTCTACTTTATAGCTTTCCATTGAAATAGGCCATGAAGTTAAACATCAAAATAAATTATTAGCTGAAATGGTAAGTGAATATGATTTTAACTTTAAGAAACTTGATCTGATATTCTCAAATCTGGTTTGGAATACCTCTAAGATTCGTTTTTGCCATAGTTTTACAATTTTCATCTTGCCTAACACATACAAGTAGGAGGAGGAGGTGGAAGCCAATTTATCTTTAATCCTGTGCTTAGAAACACTGTTAAAAACTCAGGACAAATGACTATTCTGAGTCTTCTTAAAGATCTCTGGATATAGACTGCCAAGTAATCAAAAGCACTTTATGCCCAACCAACCAAATGTCTTTTACTTATGGTAAACCTATTTCTTTTGCTTGATCTTCTAAAGATCACTGTGAACAAGTCAATAAGATTTGACCATAGTAACATCCCGAAGCCTTTTATCTCTAGTCTAAACAAACTCAGTAATATATGCCTGTTCTTGTTAGAGGCTTTTTTCATTCTCCAGTGTTTATTTTGTATGTCAAATTACTCTGGGCCTTCCCTAGTTTCTTCAAATGCTTTTAAAATTGTACTGTTCAGAAATGAATATTGCACTGAAAGCAATCGCCTTGTGAAAGTGGTATGTTAGAATCACTTGCGGAACTTTGAAAATATTTATGCCTGGGCCTCACTCTAAATATACTGATTCAGAATTTTAGGGGAAGGGCCTAGGTATATGTATTTTGAAAAAAGGATCCCAGGTGATTCTGATGCATAACCCCACTGAAGACTATAGATGTAAAGTTCTTGAACTGCATAGAGCCTGAATTGTGCAAAGGCTATCATTGTGCCAGGGCCTTACATCTCAGGATATTGAGATTTCTATGGAAATGCAGTGTTTTTAATCCATACCTAGTTCTCTCATCTTTTTTTTTTTCTTTTTTTTTAACATCTTTATTGGAGTATAATTGCTTTACAATGGTGTGTTAGTTTCTGCTTCACAACAAAATGAATCAGTTATATATATACATATGTTCCCATATCTCTTCCCTCTTGCGTCTCCCTCCCTCCCACCCTCCCTATCCCACCCCTCCAGGCAGTCACAGAGCACCCAGCTGATTTCCCTGTGCTATGCGGCTGCTTCCCACTAGCTATCTACCTTACGTTTGTTAGTGTATATATGTCCATGCCTCTCTCTCGCTTTGTGACAGCTTACCCTTCCGCCTCCCCATAACCGCAAGTCCATTCCCTAGTAGGGCTCTGTCTTTATTCCTGTCTTACCCCTCGGTTCTTCATGACATTTTTTTTTCTTAAATCCCATATATATGTGTTAGCATATGGTATTTGCCTTTCTCTTTCTGACTTACTTCACTCTGTATGACAGACTCTAGGTCCATCCATCTCATTACAAATAGCTCAATTTCGTTTCCTTTTATGGCTGAGTAATA
>NW_020840474.1:0-3172 GCF_003676395.1 Aethalodelphis obliquidens | reverse complement strand
CCTTCTCCTACAAGGAAATCCAACTCTCCCCTTTCTTCTCCTTCTTGTAGACACTTGTAGAAAAGGAAGTTTCACCGACATGAATCTGACCTTCTTCAACTCAGGCCCCTTGAAGACCAGTGTTTTATTCTCCAATTTAAAAATAAAAGAGAGGAACTTAATGTCCTTAGATTTTTAATGATTATCTCAGGACCTCTTAGAGATGGTCGGAGGTTTGGGTACCACCCTGCCCCATCACTGTCATCATCACCATCACCACCATCGCCATGGGATCCATCATGGCTCAGCACACAGCCATCTCTTAAGCTCCATCTCCTGTCAAGTTGCAGCAGCAATGTCATACTCTTGGGTATAAGGTCACAATGTTGAGTTAGACACTCAGAGAAAGAAGGTGAGAGGGTTGAAAGGGGTGGGGCAACAGTGACTCTATTTTCCACACTGGACTTCAGGGGGGGTATAAATTCAGATAAATGAACTGCAAATGACTGAGAGCCATTTGCAGACAATGCACCGTTGTGGTGAAGGGAAACTGCTCCAGAGTAAGACATGTATTCCTTCACTAGCTCCATGACCTTGGTAAGCACCTTTCCTACCTTGGTTACTTCATCACGAAAATGGGTGTTATCACAGCATCTACCCCATCAAATTGATGGTCTAATTTGATGGATGCAAAGCATTTAGACTGTGTCTGTTTTCTTTATCATTGTGTCCCTGGTTCCATGTGTGGCATGTAATAGGTGCTTGGTAAACATTGAAAGATAGAAAGAAGGAGGGGAGAAAGGGAAGGGGGAAGAAAGAAAAGTGAATGAATGAATGAATGAACAAGCTCATGATAAGAGCTTAATAAAGGTTATTATTATTATTGTCAAGAACTTAATTCTTCCACCCCTCCTCTTGAAAGGATAAGAAGTACAGTTCTGTCGATTTGAATTTGATTACCTGTTTTTCTCCTGACTTCTGATGGTGAAACTGCTCAAAATGAGAGAATGGTCCGATGCAGCACTAACAAGGGATTTCTGAGGAAGAGAAGGGCCTGAAAAAGCCCTCTGTTGGAAAATCAGCACGTAAAACAATACAAGAGGGGTCTCTTGGAGTTGCCTGTCTTAGAATTGTGTTGCTGCTGTACTATCCTCTTCCTCTTCTTTTTTTAAAAATTTATTTATTTAATTTATTTATTTTTGGCTGTATTTGGTCTTCATTTCTGCGCGCGGGCTTTCTCTAGTTGCGGCGAGCGGGGGCTACTCTTCATTGCGGTGCACGGGCTTCTCATTGCGGTGCCTTCTCTTATTGCAGAGCATGGGCTCTAGGCACATGGGCTTCCATAGTTGTGGCACGCGGGCTCAGTAGTTGTGGCTCGCGGGCTCAGTAGTTGTGGCACACAGGCTTAGGTGCACTGTGGCATGTGGGATCTTCCCAGACCAGGGCTTGAACCTGTGTCCCCTGCATTGGCAGGTGGATTCTTAACCACAGCACCACCAGGGAAGCCCCTCTGTGTCTTTCTTTTCTCCATCTTCCTCCTCTTGTTTTTCACCCAGGAGCAGGAACAGTAGAGGCTCTGCCAAAGCCCTGAGCAAGTCACCTTATCTCCTGGGCTGCACTTTCGTTTTCACAGTGAGGACACGGGCGTGGTTGCTCTCTGAGTCGTGATCAGTCTCTCATGCTCCGGTTCCACAATTATTCTTTAATAGCTCAGCGTTAGAGAATATTTGAGTGCCCCTATCTGCAGTTTTGAAAGTCTTAGGGAGTCCATCAGGCGCTTTCAGCAGGAGTGGGAGATGGGGTGTGTGTCCAAGGTTGAAACTAGAATTTATATGATTAACTTAAAAGGCTGTGAAATACTCTTCTCTTTCCCACCCACACACCTGAGTGAGGCCAGATCTCCATGTACCTCAACCAAAACAACATATTACAACAACTGAATGCCGAGGCAGATGAGAATTCTGCTGCCTTTTCTTTTAAGCCAGACATCAAACAGATCTGCAAAAATAGCAATGACCCTCTTCTGACATTTAAAAAAAATACAGTTATTTTTCATAGAAATGTTACCTATGTTAATGTGAAATGGGTTTATTATGCCATGTTCAAGTGAATTAGTAAACGCTAGTTTAGAAAAACTCTCAGATTTCATTGCTAATACAGTAAATATCAATAGATAAAACCCACACTTAAGAAAAAGCTCTACGGGGTCCTCAATTATTTTAAAAGATAAAGCAGTCCTGAGACCAAAAAGTTGGAGAGTCACTATCCTAAATTTACCAGAATGAGTGACTGTCTACCATTGGATTACTTGTTATTAACTAAGTGTCTATTATTTAACCTCTTTAACCTTTCACTTTCCCCAGCTCTTCATGCTGAAATACTTTTTTAAGTGAGTGAGGGCACTTCTCTGTTTTAGTGTTTCACCCGAATGTAAAAATTTTGCAGTAGCACTAGGCCAGTGCTGAGCAGATAAAGATGTATAAGGTTTAAGAAAATGGGAGTAAAGTTTTCAGAGTCTGGAATATGTTGATAGAATATTCATATAAAAATATTGATCTCTTGTCAAACTTGTAACCTGAATACATGTATAACATTAAATAAAGCAAGTCATTATTCTCCCTGCCAATAGTCACCCTCGCTTTGAAAAAGACAAAGGGCGAGATGATTTTGCAGACAATTAACCCCTCTAATAGACAAACCATTGCAGAAAAGGAAGAAAAGCTACCGACTCATTTTGCGAGTTTAGCACAGCATGATAAGAAAACTGAAGACAATATAGGAAAAGAAAATAGTAGACCAATGTGGTGGTTTAAAGTGTGTCCACAAATTCTTTGTTACACTTCCCTTTGACAATACTCTTGCCCTTGGGTGTGGGCTGGATTTAGTGAATAGTTCCTAGCAAATAGAATCTGGTAGAAGTGATGTTGTATGATGTCCAGACTACGTCAAAAGAGGCTTGTGGCTTCTGCCTGGCTCTCCTGTGTCCTGGGGAGCAGCCAGCCGCCATGTTATGAGGACACTCAAGCAGCCCTATGGAGAGGTCCATGCAGTGAGGAACTGAAGCCTTCTGCCAAAAGCCATTTGAGTGACCCACCTGAGAAGCAGAGCCTTGGAAGCAGAGCCTTCAGCCTGAGTTGAGCCACTGGGTGACGGCAGCCCTAGTTGACACCTTGCCTGCAATTTCATGAAAGAC